>NC_060278.1:49214469-49325347 GCF_021613505.1 Equus quagga
TCGACCTTTTTAATTGTAATATAGTAATTCAGAAAATGGAAGAGATTCAGATTCTCACAGCTCTTGAAAGGTCCTGGATTGTTATGCATCTTACAGAAACAGAACATAATACTAGCATTACTCTCCCCTGTCTCATAGACTGGAAGAAGCCTGTAATAGTTCGCTGTAGATCGGTTCCTGTTCCTACGTATATTCACCTGTCATGAATGTGCCTGATGCCATCCTTATCTACCCACACCCTATCATCCCGCTTCAGCCTCCAGTCCTACGACCTCTGCCTTCTTTGCTTTTTTAAAGATTGGCACCTGAGCTAACAACTGTTCCCAATCTTCTTTTTTTTTTATTTTTTATTTATCTCCCCAAAGCCCCCCAGTACATAGTTGTGTATTCTAGTTGTGAGTGCCTCTGGTTGTGCTATGTGGGACGACACCCCAGCGTGGTCTAATGAGCAGTGCCATGTCCGTGCCCAGGATCCAAACCAGCGAAACCCTGCGTGGCCAAAGCAGAGTGTGCACACTTAACCACTTGGCCACAGGGCAGGCCCCATGATCTCTGCCTTCTTAAAATGTATATTCCAGAGCCAGCTTTGGTGGCCTAGTGGTTAAGTTTGCCACTCTCCACTTTGGTAGCCCAGGTTCAGTGCCCAGGCACAGACCTATACTACTTGTCTGTTAATGGCCATGCTGTGGTGGTGGCTCACTTACAAAAAGAGGAAGATAGGCAGGGGATGTTAGCTTAGGGCAAATCTTCCTCAGCAAAAAATAAAAAAATAAAAATAAATAAATAAATAAAATTATATCTCATAAGAAATTGTTCAGCCTAAGAAAGAACATATGCACCCACATCCACTCATGAGTTGAGTTTCATACTAAAAATCTCTAATATTCATTCAACAATATTTGAATGATTACTGTGAGCTGGGCAATATTCTAGAACCTGTGATTAGTAGGAAAAATAATCCTTATCCTCATGGAGATTATAATTTAAAGTATTTTTTTCACCTATTATTTACACAATTTTATGTTCATATAGAAATTGTTCCTTTAGATGGTTCTCTGGAAATATATTTCATAAAGAAAAAAATGATAAAAATAAGAAGGAATGACCTTCCTGCCAACCCTCGAACAGATGAGATTTAGAATAAGCATATGGAAATGGCTTGTGTGACAAAGTTGTTAAGATCCCCAGAAACAGAAAAAGAGACAGGACCCATTTGTTTCTCAAGTCAACTATCCAATTTCTTTGCAAAATGATTCCCTCCAGGAGGAAGTTCTTTGTCTGTAACAGGGAAAAATAACAGATTCTGAAGCAGTATTTCCATAGTTTTCATTTTTGGAAATTCACTTGCAAAATATGTAACTTTTCTCCCAAGGTAGAGTTCTGCTTTCCCAAAGAGGTACTTAGACAGACTGTTGGCTTGGGTACCGGCACACTAAATAGTCAAGCTGGCTTTGAATTCTCACATTGCCCACCAACACATTTGTTTTCTCTGAGTCTATTTAGCCCAGCAGGAGACGTTATGACACCACTGAGAGCCAAGCTGCTACCCACCAATGCAGGATGTTTGCGCCTGCTTCCTTAATTACCTCAGTTGTGCATATGGCTGAACATTTACTGTGTGTGAAGGACCTATGATGTATGAACCATTTTATGGCTGAACCTACATTTTAATCCTTTTTTTATGAGCAAAGGAACTAGGCAAAGACATGGTAGATGAGGGAAAAAAGAGAAGAAGATTCACTTAAAAGGGAAAATTCACTCACCAAGTGATGCAATGGATGTGTGCACATCTGCCTATAAAGATGTATTGACGTTATCTAATTATTTAGCAATGCTTCTTAATGGTATGCAGCAAAGGACTGTCTCCAAGTAGAATCCCACTGTTATCCCCCATTCTCACTCCCATGGCTAGTTTTAGAAGAGCATGTGAAATTTGGCTAGAAAGTATATTTCCCGGCTTTCCTTGTACTTACAACTGGCTCTCTGACTATGTTCGGGCCAATGAGATGCAAATGGAAATGATATGTGCAACTTGCAGGTTTCATCCCTATAAAGGAAGCTATGCATCTCACTTTCTCTTTCCCATTCCCATGATCTGGATCGTGGTGTGGGTAGGAATAAGACAGCTTTTTCCATTTGGAATAATGAAGGACAATATCCCAGATACATTAGAGCAAAAAGAGAGATTTGTATATTTACACATCTGTGAATGTGTCTACATACATACAGAGCAGGATATTAAAAATTCTGTCATATGAAAATCCTTACATTGATTATCCCTCCCACAAAATCAAAATATGGATATTTTTTGTTAAAAGACTAAATTATTCTGTGACCACATAGAGATTGTTCTCAATAAATAGTCTGTTAATGTCTTGATTTTGTAAGACAACAAAAAATTTCTATTAAGCATTGTTTCTTGACACAGTAAGTTTCCAAAATATTCTCTGTAATAATTTACTAATGTCTTAGATTCACATCTTGTCTCCATTGACAAGTTCTGATTTTGTCTTTTCCTAAAATTGCTAAATCTCTTTTTATGCCTAAACTACCTTTTGGCTTTTTGGAACAGCTATCAATAAAACACAGATTTGCTTCTCCATTTTATTTTTTAAAAAGGGTAAGTGAGTGGGAGAGGAGGGAAAGCAAAAATAATTTTTGATATTCTCTAAATGTTAATAACTTAAAAACTATTGAGAGAACTCTTCTGCTACAGTATTTACAAGTTAATGTATATAATTTTCTATCCAAATATTCTCATATTTAAAAATAAATACTACAATAGTTGTCTACAAAATTTTTGGTTCCAGATATCCAGGTTTAAACACTGTTGTTATCAGAGATTATCATAATATAGTTTATGGGATAAGATAAGCTCTGGAAATGTGTTAATTCCCTGGTGATTGCATTCCCTTTAAACAAATCACCATGTATCATTGTAACAACCTGAAACTAACAATTCTTTCTCCTGCCAGAGGAATGAAAATTCTGCTGCTTTTTAATCTCTTAGAAAATCGTGTACACCTTAAACAGCACTTTTAGAGACTCTACGGCATAATCCTGATTTAATATTGTTAGTTAATAGGTCATATTTAAAAACCCAAACTGGTCATTGTCTAGCAGGCAATATTATCACAGATTCAAATTCACCTTTGGAATATTAGCTCCCAAGAGCCAAATCAATTCAGGTGGCTGGGTTAATTGACTTTGGGCCTTCCAGGTAGCAAAACAAAAAAGAGCAATTATTTATACAAATGTTACATATGCTCTAAAATGCTTTGGTCATTTTTTGCTTATTTTTAGTTTGTATACAGGATTTTCTTTGCTGGTAAACTACATTTTACGGGGAAATTTATTTTAAGAATTTTGTAAAGCCTTTTACTCAGAAAACTTTATTGTTCTTATCCTCGACCTTCAGGAAAAAGTAGAGAGGGCAGATGAGATTTTAAATCTAAAATTGGTAAGTCTCTAACAACTCTAAAACTGCATTCTCCAATATGGTAGCCACTAGCCACATATGGCTATTTAAATTTGAATTTGAATTAATTAAACAAATAAAAATCTAGTTCTTCAATTGCACTAGCCACATTTCAAGTCTGTAGCTATGTGTGTCTAATAACTACCATATTAGCTAGCACAGGTAGGATCATATTCATCGTTATAAAAAGTTCTAGTAGAGAGGATTGCTCCAAAACTTCTATGATTTTCAATGGAAATCTTGATGATATAGAATCTCCCCCAGTAAGTTAAGAAAAGGCTACCCCATGCCCCATTGAAATCTCATATTCAATCAAAGACTCTATCTGATAGAAAACCAATATGGAGAGAAACAATTCTTATCTTATACCAACAAAGTCTTATCCTTAAGCCAAAAGAAGCAAGCTTTCCAAAATGTCACATAGACAACTCCTGCAAGACCTGAAAGAGTGAGATATTGATTCACACTTCCACCTCTGTGAAAATGAGTTTATCACACTCTTAACTATCACCAAGAAGGATCTACCCTTGATCTTTGGATTTAAGAGCCCCAATTAAAAAGACAGTCTTCTTTGCTCATTCATTGGACTTCCATGCTATTGAGAGACCTTGCGCTGAGTAGCCTTCAGAATCCTCCAGAAGCTGACAATCCTGGAAGACAGTGACCAAGAAAACATTCCCCTCAGATTGACTAAAGTTTAGACAGGCTTCTTCGTGATTCTAGACCTCTGATTTTTCTGAGAGCCTTTACTTTAGAAAACTTGTAATAACAAATCCTTTCTTTGCCCCTTTGACATACAAATCTTTTTAAAATCCTGTTGCTGATTTTACAACCCATGAATGTCTTTCTCATGGACCTTCTCATGGAGCCATTCCTTTGACATGTAATCAAAGGAGATAGAGACTCATGTCCCAGTCTCTATGAGACAGCCCCTTGCTCCAAGTTAGAAAACTACCTCTTATAATGAAGATAAGAGAAAGTTTTCTTTTGGGTAAAGCCAATTAGTAAACACAAATGGCCTAAGAGCTGCCTAACTTAGCTCTTAAAAACTCTCCAGGCCCTCATGGCCGTAGAGATGGGGATCCGGTCTTGCCCTGTGCTGCCTCCTATTGCTGCCAATAGTATCAGAATAAAATCAATGCCTGTTTGCTCATCTTGTCAGGTGCAGTTTTCCTTTAGCACTAGATTTCTGACTCAAAGACTCTTGGTTTAGATGACGAAACAAGGTAGATAATTTTCAACCGAGAAACTGAAATAATATTACCTTTCCAATCCTTCTGCACTTTTTCTCTTTCCTGTAATGCTAATCTTATCAGTTATTGTACTTCTATGCTCTCTGGTGATCAATTAAAGTGTCCTCAATATGCTCTCCTCTAACTTTGTTTTTCTACCTCCTCTCCCACAGTCTTTTAACTGCTGCTTAAGGAAAGAGAAAACCCTCTTAGGAGATTTTTTTGGGGACCGTAACTACTGATCTGAGCCTAATCATTGCTGTACGCGTCAGCCTTCATCTGACCCTGCTGATAAAAACTCAAATACTGCCTTAAATTCTTCAGAACATTGATTCCTCCCATAGACATTCCTGCAAATACTTACAATTTTCTTTCACTATTAATTCCAGCTTTCAATGTCTTTAAAGTGGTCTTTGACCCCATGTCAACAAAACGCTTCTACTGAAATCAATATAGTCCTTTCATCAAAACATAGCTTGATAAGAGTGGAAACAAGTAGGGGCTGGCCCGGTGACATAGTGGTTAAGTTCATGCACTCCACTTCAGCAGCCTGGGGTTCACAGGTTTGGATCACAGGCACAGACCTACACACCTCTCGTCAAGCTGTGCTGTGGCAGCAGCCCATACATGAAAAATAGAAGAAGATTGGCACAGATGTTAGCTCAGGGCCAATCTTCCTCACCGAAAAAAGAAAAAATAGCATGGAAACAACCAGCAGGACTATTCTTTTATGTCACACTCAGTCTGTGGCTTTGCAGGTCCTCTTTAGATTCACTCAGAAAATCTGCTTTCCTGAAAGTGCCAAAGATTGTCTCACTCTTGTTGCCGTAAATGATTCTTATATTCCTGATGCATTCTGTGGTCCCACAGTACTATTTCTTCTACAGACATCAAGTTTTCTCTGGTGATCCGACAGACCAATTCACAATTGTTTGTTTGTTTATTTATTTATTTATTTATTGGTGAGGAAGATTGGTCCTGAGCTAACATCTGTTGCCCATCTTCCTCTTTTTGCTTGAGGAAGATTGTCTCTGAGCTAACATCTGTGCCAGTCTTCCTCTGTCTTGTATGTGGGACATTGCCAAGGCATGGCTTGATGAGCGGTGTGTAGGCCCACGCCCAGGATCCGAACTTGCAAACCCTGGGCCACTAAAATGGAGCGTGTAAATTTTACCGTTACACCACTGGGCCAGCCCCTACAATTATTATCCACAGTTGTTCTGGATCGTCACATTAGCCCTTGATTTTCTTTTGACTGGCTGGGAAAGAAAGTGTGCTATAACAAGCACTTCTTGGTGTTTCTGTGTGGAAGAGTCCATGGCCAGGCCAATTAAAAAAAGCAAAAAGACAAAAACAACATGTGGTTCTCTGGAAAAACCCACCTGGACTGTGGAATACGTGTTTTGTAGACACGATTTGGCCATCTAGGCTCCTGGCTTCAGTCTGTTATAAGGATTAATAGTAATTTCTTTTCTGGTAAATGTGCGTATTGAAGTTGACTGATGAATCCAAAAGTTACTGTGTAGCCATTATCAAATTAGATGGTAACATCCTATAACAGGAAAGACTAAATTGAACTAAAATTAGAGAAAATATTACCTGCACACTTTCTGATCAGCAAACACTTGACAATGTCTTGAAGCCTGACTTTATCAGCCCTGGGCCAAAAGAAGTACTGAGAATGAGAAAGAAAAACGCAAAAAACAAGAAAAATAGAAGCAACCCTAAGAACTGTCAGCTAGTGGCTGACCCAGTTGCTGTCAACTGGGCCACGGCATTCCCCTGATGAACATGATCAATTTCATACAATATCAACATCCAAGGAGGAATCTCCATGACCACTCCATTCTCAAGCCTGAAAAAAGATGACAACAAAGACTCTATGACACCGCGCATAATTACCAAATATCTCACGTTTCCAGCTTATACAAGTGACTACTGCTACTTCAATGACTAGCCTCACTGTGCCCTTTTTGACTCTTATAGAAAAGACCCAAACACCAAATTGCACCCATTTTTTGACAGCACCCCATGTAGAACAGACTCCTGCTTCCTTTGACCTCTTCCCAAATGAAATCCTGTGATAGTAAGTCTCTGCCATGGTAGGGGCAAAACCAACATTCCAACACAGGGAGTTTGGCTCAAGAGTGCACGCTATCCAATTTAGGCTACGCTCAGATGCTGTGATGGAAGGAGAAGCTTTGCCAGCAGCTCTATTCCAACTGCCACTACTGCAAACATGATGCAAAATAGTTTAACATGTTTAACTCAAAAAAGAAAACTGTACAAAGTAGATCATCCAGTAGCTCCTATGTGCCTTAGTTCAGTAAAGTCTCGCAATTTAGTTAAACATTTATTAGTGTATATCTTATTCATGAAATTACAACTCATTCTATTGCCTGGGGTCTAAATAAAATTGTAAATGTAAAGGAAATCAGTTTTCAAAAATAGGAATGTGGTTTATCTTTCTAATCCTTCTTTTATCTTCATGGGAATATGTTATTTATGGAAGAATTTATATTCTAACTTCGTAATAGGAGAGCAAAAATGATGGAAAAGAAACGAAGAGGTTGGCAAAAGTGAATCTGAGTGTTGTCAACTCTTTTTTTCTTTTTGGCTACACAGGATTATTGTGGGCTCGGGAGAAATCAGCAAAACAACTGACAAGAAGCATTTAATCGTCATGTTTATTATGAATTTCTCATTCTGTTCATCACCTTATATTTTATGAATTTTATTTCTTGTAACTTCTTGTGATATGAAATGCTTATATCCTAGAATAAATATCTTTCATCCACGAAAACACAAAATGTAGTGTGCAATCCTTAGGGTCAAGCCATTGATTAAAATGAAAGGCAATTATGGATATGCTATGGAAGGTATATTTTCTTTTAAGTATTTTTTCTTTGAACAGAATTACAGCTCTTATGCTATATTTTCTGGGCCCACTGACAGGGCAATTAGCAATCTGAACTATCAAATTCGTTTGGAGATAATAGAGCTTATCAATTCTTGTGTTATAATTGCTTTTCCGAGGCCCCTCCCTCTGCTTGCCTTTTCCCCCATCACTTACCCAGTACACTTAATCCTGTTTAAATAGCAACATGTCAAACATGTCTGCTAATCAACTGGCTGGCATCCCCGTGGAGATTTCTGCAGTTTTAAGCACTGAATTTCCCTGTGCAAGGATTTTTCCCAAATATTGACTTTTGGTTTTCAAGGTTACTGATGATGTGCTCAGGCACATTAATCATTCTAACCACCTTAACAAAGAAGCTCATTAAAAAGACAAATACATTTATCAAGCAAATCATCAAGCAGATTATATACTTTCCACCCATAATAGATTATAGCCGAATAAATGACTTGGGTATTTTATAATTAAATATGCAGAACATTTAATATTTCAATACTCAGATCCTTCATTGAAGGACTAGATTTTCCAGCATATAAATAATATAGCATACTTTAATTGCAATTATGTGAGTTAAAAATAGGAATAGTACTTTGAATGCATAAACTAAATAATATTTTGATATCATGATAAAGCATCAAATCCAAAGACATTTGAAGTTCAACTGATTGGAAGTTTAATTTTTCTGGAACAACATTTTAGGATCTATTTCCGGTATCTAACAAATGTATAATTTGTGCCTTAGAAAGAAAGTTGTGGGTTTGGGGAGACACTGGTAACTAGTCCTTTGCCTTTAGGCTGCTCTGCAGCTGAAGTGATTATTTCTTTTGTCTGCCAGATAATGCTTGAAAAGCTTGGAAAAGGCCTTGGGGTCAGTTTTCTCTGGGGTTTCAATCTTGCCTCCTGCTAAATTTCTCTCTAACATATCTCACACAAATCTGAGTTTTGTTTGGGGGAATTTTGCTTTTCTCTCTCTGGGTCTCCAAGTTAGTGGACCACAGACAGCCTTGAATTGTAGCCACCAGGGAGAAAGGATCTGTCTCAGCAATTCCATATTTCCTTATTCCTCTGTTTTTATCGTCAAAGTAAATATATTGCTTTCTGGTAGACCCTTACTAAAATATGTACAAAATAGCGAACACACACAATTATCCTAAAAACATTGCAATGACATCCCCCAGTGTTGCTCGCTGAATCCCAAAGGGTAATAAACTATAGTTTCACTGAAATTTTTGTGACCATTTAACAAGTTTTGCTGTCTGCAGTGACTGCTGTCAAAGCAAAAATTCCACTAAAATTAAACAGATAGGAAAGACTTTATTCAATACCATTGCAATAGAGGAGAGAGACCAGAACTGAGAATGAGTTCGACCTGGCCAAACAAAGGGCAGGAGAGTTTTTAAGACCTCGCCAAGGGAGGATAGTGTCACTGTGTTTGCCAGTTGGCTTTAACTGAAGGAAAAGTAAACTTTCTTGAGTCTTCAGGATAAGAGGTAGTGTTACAACTTGGAGCAAGGTGCCTCCCAAAGTTAGGTTCCTACCCTGACACAGAGATTGCACTATAAGGGCTCTATCTCCTTCAATGACTACATTTCAAAGAGATGGCTTCTAAATCCTTGAGAAGGACATGCCCGAAAGCTCTTAGAAAGAGATTTCAAAGGCCTAGAGTCAGGAAGAACCTTGTCTGAAGCTTAATCAAGCTGAGGGGAAATTTCAGGCCCTTTTGGTTGCTAGGTAAGTTACTATCTCCCAACCTAGCTCACATTTTACAGTCTGTTTCTTATAAGACTACATTTATCAGAGCAAATTCTGTGTCAGAATTCTTTATCACAATGAAGAAAACTCGACTTAAATTGGTTTAAACAATGAATTGATTGGGGAGTTTAAAGACTCAGGCAACTAAGACTTCCACAGATAGGTTGTCTCAGGCTCAGTGAATATGCCCCCTTCTATCTGTTGGCTTCATTCTCTGGCTGACTTCTCCCATGATAGGAAGATTGCTTAATAGCAACAGGGCTATGTGTTTGTATTCAGGGAGAGAATTAGTGGGGGCCTTTTCACAACTATCAGATGAAAATCTTGAGCTTTATGTTCATTGGACCACCCTTGAATCAAAGCTTGTGGCTAGGGTTCCCCAGGCACTTTTTTCCTTGAATCAGTCACTTTGGGAACGAAGACGGAATTTCCACAACAAGGTAGGGGGCACTCTGGAGCGAAGAGTAGGGTGAGTCCCTTCAAATGTGTTGACTGCCACACAATGAAAGAGAGGAGGAATGAATTCTTGAGGTGCAGAGTGGGGGAAGAATTATCAGATCTACTATACTATAATTCCCAAGTATCCGTCTTAAACCTTGAACTGTCCTGCAGTCTACCGACATGGAGGACTTTTCACACGATAATTTGTTGCCACCCTAAATGTGACTTACCCATACCGAACTCATTCCTTTTCTTAAGTGTCCCACTTTGCTTTAAGGTCACTCTGGGGTATATTTTAAATCTAAGATTGCACGCTACTTGCATGATCGAGAGTAATTTACTAAACTCGTTCTATTGTTCCATCTGTGAAATAGGAATTAAAATTTCTCCCTGATAGGGTGTCATAGGAATTAAAAGAATCATCATGTGTCAGTTCTCTTCCTCCTCTTCCCATTGTCTACCACAACAGGTTAAGCCCTTCCGTCTGGACTTTTAGATATTTCATTATCTCAGTTCACTTATTTTCTTTAGGGGAATCAAAATACTTTCGTGCTTGCCTCTCAGTGCATGCCACATTCTTTCTTAAGCATTTGCTGCCTAGAAAACCGGCTATCCACCTCCATCCCACGGGCCTTCTAAGATGCCTTATCTCAGGTGACAAGGCCTAACCAAACTCCCCTCTTTCTCTGCACGGCCTGCTCTGAGAAGACCAAGCGATTGTCTCAAATTGCAATTCAGCTCCACAGAGAAAGAAAACACAGCAAGCAATGGTTGGCCCAGAGTCACGCAGGCCTCTAAGGGACTTGAACTGGTTCTTTCATTTATAATTTGTATGATTTATGCAACTCCATGTTTCTGAGCTTTGGTTTAATCTGCTGAAAAGAAAGGAATAAGAGTATCTATCTCGTGGGTTGTTGTCAAAATTAAAAGAGATGCTCCAGGGCATAGACCACTAGTAATAACTAGAAAGTGCTGTAATTACTATTCCTGTAGCAGATATTGTACCCAGGGCCCTGGAAGCAGATCCTCTCACTGTATTTATACGGATAATAAACCAAAATTGTTTTAAACATTTTTACTTTTTGAATCACTTCATTTTTAACTTATCTGAAAATTCTGAGAATTAGTGTTTTTTGAAGAATATTAGCTCTGAGATAAAATCTGCCACCAATTCTCCTCTTTTTTCTTTTGCTGAGGAAGACTGGCCCTGAGTTAACATCCATGCCCATCTTCCTCTATTTTATATGTGGGACACCTGCCACAGCATGGCTTGACAAGGGGTGCATAGGTCCACACCTGGGGTCCGAACCACTGAACCCTGGGCCGCCAAAGTGGAACGTGCGAACTTAACCACTGTGCCACTGGGCTGGCCCCAAGAATGTTTTAACATTACAAAGAAGCACTGTAAAACCTTGATAAATTCTTCTTACATATCTTCCTAAATTAGATGGGAGTGGATAATAAATCTCTCTTTCACCACCTTTCAGATATGACCAAATAAATTAACACATTCAGAAGAAGAATAAATTCAAGAAATCATTTCACCTGGCTTCTTGGAATAAAGAAATTCCATAAAATCACATCATTCTGGTTAGGAATTAATTCTTACTGTCTGACGAGTTGAGAGTCACAGAGGGCCACCTCTCAAAATAATGACCCTCTTCCTTATCCTGGTTTTGAACCGTTTGAGAAATAAAAGAACAATAGATGGAAAACCAATACATTATTTTTATTACTCCAGATCATAGGACATGATTTAAGACAATATTAGCTCATTGATCGAGCTTATATTGATCCTTAAAATTCGGTAGACTTAACCCACTCCGTCCTGAGAGTAACTGAAGGAGAGTGGGTTTCTCCAAGAGCGTGAGAACCAGCCCCCAGAATAGCAGAACAGCATCCTTATTCCCTGATCTACTGGTCCCTCTGAAGAAGAGCTGCTATGGAAGAGCAGGTTTTCCTCCCAACTGGGCAGAGATCTCTGAGGCCACACCTGCTCCCAGGAAGAAAAAGGGATAAGCAACAATCCACACTCTGGTTCCTTCTGACAAGGTCCCAGCTATGTAAGTTTTCTCACCTTCCTTATGGTGGTGTAAGTGGCGTGGTGGAGAGAGGCTGGAGCACGGTGACGGAAAACCTCCCTTTATGTAAACCAGAGGAGTGAAGCAATGATGTTTCTCTTTACCACAACTCGAGCCAAGGAGATGGCCAAATATTTCACATTTTCCGAAAGGATACACAAATGAGATGAATTTCTCAGATCTGGTTAACACACACACACAAATAGTTTTCTTATTGATAAAGTACTTCTGCTTTCCCTTAAGTTAAGAGACATTGAGGGGTCGGCCCCGTGGTCGAGTGGTTAAGTTCCTGCGCTCCGCTTCAGCGGCCCAGGGTTTCGCCAGTTCAGATCTGGGCATGGACATGGCACCGCTTATCAGGCCATGCTGAGGCGGTGTCCCACATAGTGAAGCCAGAGGAACTCACAACTGGAATACACAACTATGTCCTCGGGGGCTTTGGGGAGAAAAAGAAGGAAAAAAAAAAAAAGAAGATTGGCAACAGTTGTTAGCTCAGGTGTCGATCTGAATAAAAAAGGAGACGTTGAGACAGGTTGGTTATCTTAATTTTTGTTTCCTTTACCTTAAACTTTATAATGCATGCTTATTTTTTAGTTGAATACTTTTGTTTCCATCTTATTTATTTATTTATTTTATATTTTTTGTGAGGAAGATTAGCCCTGAGCTAACATCTGCTGCCAATCCTCCTCTTTTTGCTGAGGAAGACTGGCCCTGAGCTAACATCCATGTGCATCTTCCTCTACTTTATATGTGGGATGCCTACCATAGCATAGCTTGCCAATCAGTGCCATGTCCGCACCCAGGATCTGAACCAGCGAACCCCAGGCCGCCAAAGCGGAGCATGTGCATTTAACCGCTGTGCCACCAGGCCAGCCCCATTTTATTTATTTTTAAAGTTCCTATTTATGACAGTTTTACTTGTTTCCCATTTGTTTCAGTGATATAAAAATTTCTTTTTAATTTTGTAAAAATATGAGAAATTTACCAACTTTATTAAATCAATTACGGTATGGGCTGTATACAGATACAGTAAAATTTGTGAAGTCAGGACGTGGAAAACTAAAATTTTGGAAATATTGGTCTAATGGATATGGATCCTCTATTTCCAGTGTGGTAAGAGTCATAATAGTCCCCCAAAAGATATGAGCTAGTAGAGTCAAAACCAAGTCATGATGGCGAAACTATGATCAGTGATGTTCTTCCTCGAGAGCACTTTTTACCAGTGGGTGCACTTATCCCAAAAAACAAGGCACAGATTTTGAAGGTCGTGGATATGTCACCGCAGCCACCTTTGTTATCCGAGTCTGCATTTTGTTCTGCATTTTACCATGAAAGTGCTTTAAAATTGATGAACATTCTTGGGCAAGATCCACTGTCAGGTTGTGGCAGATGTTACAGCAGCTGCTCTCACGTTCTAAAATGCGCTCTACGTGACACAGCCCAATGCGATGGAGAGCGGCATTCGGCGCGGAAAGAGCAGCAGCTGTGGCTGCAGCGGACCTGCCAGTGATGGAGCCTGTGGAGGAGTCGAAATGGTTCCAAGAGACCAGGAAGCTGGGCTGATGGATACCCAGTCTCCATCCTGTCTCCACTGGCACGCCAGGTGCGAAGAATAGGAAGGAAGAGATGTGCCAACTGCTACTCTTGGGGTTGTAATGCATTTCACTCTGAGATGAATGTTCTTGGTATTTTTTTTTCTCCAAAATCTCATCAGCTTGTTGGACCTGCTCCTGCCTAGATGAAATTCTAAGATCAATATTTATTCATTTAACTAATACCTATTGGGCTTCTGATGTGGCAGGCACTGGGAGACCCTAGGAATTCAATAAAAAATAGGAGGAGAATTTTCCTTTTAAGGAGCCTAAGACTAATGGGGAAAGTAACATATAAGTTAAAATCTATATGCCAGGGGCTGGCCCTGTGGCCGAGTGGTTAAGTTTGTGCGCTCTGCTTCCGTGGCCCAGGGTTCGGATCCTGGGTGCAGACATGGCGCTGCTCATCAGGCCATGTTGAGGCAGTGTCCCATGTGCCACAACTAGAAGGACAACTAAAATATACAAATATATACTGGGGAGATTTGGGGAGAAAAAAGCAGAAAACAAAAAAAGATTGTCAACAGTTGTTAGCTTAGGCGCCAATCCTAAAAACAAACAAACAAACAAAACTATATGCCATCACTAAAGGCTATGATATTGACGAACAATGGGAGTTCAGAAGAAAGCTTCCTAACCTAGGTATCATATAGGAAGACCAGGAGATAGCTTGGTAAAGCTATCTGCAAAGAACAAGTGGACTTCATTCTAAGGACAATGGGAAACAACAAAGGGTTTTAAACACAAAAGAAGATCATCTCTGTCTTAAAACAAACAAACAAACAAAACAATCATTGGAAGCAGGCACCTCTAGCAGCTTTTTCCTTGGAGACATCCCTTCCCAGTATGTCCAGTGCCAACATGCATTTTATTTAAAACATACAAAGGAGCCAAACCCAAGCCCATAGAGGCTTAAGCAGCCCTGGAACCAGGAGCAGGCCCCCCTGAAAAAGATAATGGTAAGAAAATGATAACTTCTGGTTCTAGCTGGTGGTTTTGAGCTCTTCAGCTCCCAGTGGCTACTGGTGGCCATGCTCAACCAGATGGCCATGGTTGGCCCAACTATGTACTCAGGTGTATCCTGTGAGTCCATTCCTTGATTTCTGATCTATCTGTGATGGAGAAGATCATGGTTTATTGCTATTGTTATGAGAGGATATAATGGTGACATCATTCTAGTCCTAAGAAGCAGCTCAAATCTAGAAAAGACTGAATTTCAAGAGTAGCCTTCTTCCATCCTCTCTCCTTCTCACCTTTCTCCCACTTCTTTTTCGCAAATCCTCCCACAACTATCACCTAGAGCCCGGGCCTGCTACATGGGCATAGGAGCAGACCAGCAGCCCAGGGCCCTGTGCTCAGATGTGTGTCCCATGCTTGGGTTTGATGCTGCCTTGAAATACTTAATAACTTGATCTTTGAATTTGGTTTTTTGAGTGAAGTTGAATAGAACAACTGAGCACGCACCAAGGACTTCAGTGAGGTCTCCCCTTCCACTGCTACCTTGCCTCATTGGGATGGGTTCTCAGCTGCCCACTTCCCTGAGCCCACCCACCAGCTCTTCAGAGGCTAGGGCCTGGGGTACAGAGAGGGTCAGGGTGAGTTGCACACATTAGACAGCAAGTCGCTATTCAGGGCCCTGAGCAACCGGGAAGGTCTTCTCAAACCCTGCAAATATTTATGTGCCCCAAGGAGTGCAGCATTAAATAGCAAGTAAAAAACACTGCAGAGGAGCTGGCCCGGTGGCGCAGCAGTTAAGTGCCCATGTTCCACTTTGGCAGCCTGGGGTTTGCCAGTTGGGATCCCGGGTGCAGACATGGCACTGCTTGGCAAGCCATGCTGTGGTGGGCATTCCACATATAAAGCAGAGGAAGTTAGCTCAGGGCCAGTCTTCCTCAGCAAAAAGAAAGAGGAGGATTGGCAGCAGATGTTAGCTCAGTGCTAATCTTCCTCAAATAAAAAAAAAAAAAACTGTAGCAAGTCAAGAGAGAAATTGCAGCAAAAAGGAAAATACTTCTAAGATGGTCCTACTTTAAGCTAAGGAGCAGGTGTTCTGGAATGCGCCAGATCTTGGGCTTGACAGGACCCTCACTCTCTCCATTGCCTCCTAAACACTGTGATGGATGTTGGCATGATTGCTTTTATTCCTTTTGGTCTGCCTCACTTTTTGATAGCTATTGTTTGATTTTGGAACTTTAGTATATAGTACAGGCCTGCCGGGCATACTTTGTGGAAGAGCTATAGTTTGAGGGAAAAAACAAATGCCAGCTGGAAGGCAGGCCTTGGTAGGGAAATCCAGCAGAGAGAAAGCATGAGGTAAGGCTCTGAGTTATGACTGAGAAAGTTGCACAATAGGCAAGTATTCTTCTAAAATGTTCAAAATTAAAATGTACATAATGATATGATCTTTCTTTACTCACTCAATTTCTTTCTAACTTACTGCATCTGTGTTATTTTGCACTGTATGGCCATATAATTCTAGGTTTTTACACAGCAATTAACACACTTGAATTCAAAGAAACTATTTTTGAAATATAATTTGCACATTCTGATTAATTTTTAGGGAACTAGCAGTTTTTGCAGTCCTCGTTTGTGGTTATAATGTTTGTGGAAATATTTTAGAGAGGAAATTAAAGGGATTGTTCACAAGAGGAAGACATAGGTGGGAAGAAAGCCATAAATAAAGATTAACTGCAATTTTTACAAGCAGCCCAGTTGCCGGAATAACAAAGAATTCTTTAAAGTGTTTTATCAGTTGGTTGATTTTGTGTGAAGGAAATCGCTATTGAGGAAATGTAATGAAATGTCTTCAGATGTGAAATTCAGAAATGGGAATGGATTCCATTCTATACACTGAATCAATTGAATCATTAAAAAGATCACAGTGATGGCATCTAGACACACTGATAAGAGAAAAATGTAAGCTTAATTTGAAAGCAGTACCGTATATAAATAAGGCCGACCCAACTCTTAACAGGATGATTTAAATTACTTCAGTCTTTCATGACAGAAAAATAGACGGTATGTTTTAAATAAATTAAGTAAGTTAAAACAACTTTATATTGAATCAAAATTCAATGAGTTTCTTTTGAATTGTAAAAAATTACACTTTAAGGTTAATTTGCTTGGAATGTGTATTGACGATTATTTCTGACCTTTTGCACACAAATGCCATATTTACATATAAGCAGTGAACTTAGGCAAGTTCACTGTGTGGACATAAAAATGAGAAACTCCGAGTATCTTCATTTTGCTGTCAGTCCCTTAGGCAAAGAGCGCTGCGAGCAGCTCTTTCGGGCTCCCAGGAGGGTTCAAGGATGTGCTGAACACTGGGAGAGGCTTTAATAAAGTCACAAAGCTGTATGTTGTCCTCAGTGTAGGTGTGCTCTGCCCCTGGGAGCAGCACAGATGGAAAACAGGAGCACGAGCACTGTGTATGCTTCCAGATTTCTATCCCCAGTGAGCACATCGCCAAGGTGAGTTTGGGGTTCACCTTCTGTGCCCAATCTCAGAAGGATGTATTTCCTCCCTTGTGCATTACATTCTTGTCCTCCTTAGCTGTCTTGTAATTCAAGGATAAGTATTACCTAAATTATTATATAACTTATGTAATTTTGTAACATAATTATTGTAATTTTAAGAGCCTTTATTAAATATCTATTGGATGCCAGGCATGGCAAAGTATGGGGGCTACAGGTTTGACACCGTCATGGCCCTCTGGACAAGATCATGGGGATGCATACACTAAATAGGAAAGTACAAGCGTGTAACAAAATGGAAGAAGCTGGAATAATACCGAGAAACTAGAAAACTCTGGAAGAAGATCTCCCTGTACAGCAAAGCAGAGGTTTCAACAGAAACTATTTCAAAAGAAAAAAAAGCCAGTATGGATAACGATACAAAAGTCCAGATTTGCTAAATGACATTTTCATAAAGCAATTACCCTTGGCTTATAAGAGAAATAAGTATTAGGTTTGAATAAAACTATAGAAATATAGAAGCAAGGTATATGTACAAAGACATGTACAAATATAAAAGACAGGTAAAGTTTCACATTAGATAAAAGTAATGCGAAGTTCTAGTTTGAAACTATTTCTATTCTTTCAAGATCCAGTTCAAGTTAATCCCACCCATTGAGTGCCTAGTGGCTTTTGTATACTATACTCACCACTAAAGGGAAAAATAAAACAAACACACACATGGCTATACTAGAATGATAAGACGCGTTGGAATGAGGGGCGTTAAGACAAAAAAGATGACTCTGATCTGCAAGTGTTTGGAGATTCTCTTCCTAATCTTGCTCATTTAAACTAGAATCATTTATAAAAAATAACAGATTAGTTATGTTGATTTATAAAAGATAAATTATTTACATATCTTAACTTCTCTAACAACATTGTACATTTACTAAGTAACTCTATGCAGTGGATGAAATGATTAATTTTATAGAGTCGAACTATTTTCTTACTTTAAACAATATCTCAAACAAAAGCAGATCATTATCTTCCTCCCCCCAGCATTGACGAACTGCCAAAAATAGCCTTAAGGGGCTCATGTTAACATTCGGCATGATGATTAAACAAAACATAATTCTGATTTTCATTTTATAACTAAACCTTATTTTATTAAGGTATTAAAATTTCCTTTAGGCTGTCACCTACTAGTAAAGAATAAACTACAAATCATATTTTCCATTTGGAATAGTTCTTATCCCCTAGGAAAAAATCAATACATCAAAATTAAACTTCAAAACTACATTAACTGCATCTTTGAGGTCAGATATTCTAATAGTCTCTGAGTGGAAACCAAATTATGGAGTTATTATATGTGGACAATATAATTATTTTTACTACCTTTTACTTTATAGAATACAACAAAAAGGGAATTAAATCTAGTATAGGAATTCAGTTAGAAAATAGAAATATGTTTATCTATGTCATCTTAATTCCACTGAATTTAATGATTTCACATGAGCGTTAGTTTGAACTTGCAGAATCTGAATTAAACTGTAGATATTTAAAAGCTTTAGCAAAATAGCAAAATTAAAGAAACTAGAAATTACTGGATTTAAGCTATTGACCTGTCTAGCAAACTACTAACTCTTTAAAGACATCAAAGTGTTATTTAATAGGA
This sequence comes from Equus quagga, assembly GCF_021613505.1. Lineage (NCBI taxonomy): Eukaryota > Metazoa > Chordata > Mammalia > Perissodactyla > Equidae > Equus > Equus quagga. The sequence continues at coordinate 49,233,093 of NC_060278.1, forward strand.
TAGGAGAGCTGGAAGAAACTTTAGAAATCGATGAATCCAATCACATTTATTTTAAAGAAAAAGGGAACCATAATAATGAAGTTACAGATATGATCCTCAATTCCATCTCATAAGAACTATTCTCATATAATCTCCTTTTTCGCCACCCGCATTCCCTCACAGGGCTGTCTGTGTTCGGGCCTGACTTCCTGGGAAATTTTGGTATTTGTGACGCCTGTTAGTTATGTTCCTATCTCCTGCTCCTCGGGGGCAGAAATTTGAGTCTGTTTTGTTCTGATGTGCTCCTTGGCACATACTTCATTCTGTAGTTAAGAGAGTCTTAAAGCAGGCAGGTGGATTTGAAGAATGGGGACACATAATGCACACACGGCCAGGACTCAAAACCGTTCGGCATCAAAATCTAAGAAAGCCACCATGATTTTGACCTGAAAATTCTTTGAAGATTATGTTGTCTTTAGGGAATGTTTCTTTTTCCTTAATATGGTGTGGCAGAGACTGCTAATTGAATGTCTAATGTCTATTTCTCCTTAATTTTATTACAACAGCTCCTATGTTTACCAGGGCACACGACTGCTAAGCCAGAGATTGCATTGGCCTGTCTACCATGCAGCTGGGTATGTCCATCTAACGAAGTTTTGCTCAATAGTGTTTTAATATGAAGGGATTTGTGTGTCACAAACGCTCAAAAGGAAGTAACCTGTGCTTCACCTCTCTCCCTCTTGTCATTGGCTGAAATGTGAACATTGTGAAAGTGAACTGGCCCTGAACGTGAAGACAGAGACCATACTCAATGATGGTGGAACAAAAAAACAGACAAGGGCTGGCCCGGTGGCGTAGTGGTTAAGTTCGCTCACTCTACTTCAGCTGCCGGGGGTTTGTGGATTCAGATCCCGGGTGCAGACCTATGTACCGCTCATCAAGGGATGCTGTGGCGGCATCCCACATGCAAAGTAAAGGAAGATGCACACAGATGTTAGCTCAGGGTGAACTTCCTCACCACACACACAAACACAAACAAGAAAAAACAGATGGAATCAGGGTTCCCAAATAGCCTTATAAAGTACAACTACCCCATCCCCTGCCTTGCCTACCAGCTTTAAGTAAAAGCAGAATAAACCTTCAATCTGATTTAAGCCACTGGTTGTTGCTTTCTGATAAAGACCTCCAACCTTGAGGAACTATAACCAAAAAAATGCATAAGAATAAATATTCTGTCTGTATGGATCCTTGAGAAAGAGATGAGTGCGTGTGTGCACGTGTGCATGCACATTGTCAAAAGATTACAAAATAAATAAACGCAATACAACGTGAATGTGTGCATGGAAAAATCGATAGAACCACAGAGAGAATCTTTAACTCATACGTGGCAAGGATTTGAAGACTGTCTTCACAAAACAGATTTCAAGATTGCCTTTTCTTACCTTGCCTCCAATTATTCTAGATTCTTCAAAGTGTGCTATCGTTGACCCTAGATATTAAGTTCTGATAAAGTGTTTACACATTAAAGAACTTAGTTTGATATGTCACTGTAATGACCTCGATTCAGGTTTATGCTGTAAATCTTGGAGGATTTTAGCTCTGAGGTATCTGAATTTGCTGGTCATTTTCTCTATGCAAACCTCTCCTAGGGTCGGGACACCTTTTATATTCATCTATCCATGCCCAGGGCTCTTGTAGGCACTCAGTAATAATTTTTTGGGGTTTTTTTTTGAGGAAGATTGGCTCTGAGCTAACATCCATGCTCATCTTCCTCTACTTTATATGTGGGACGCCTGCCACAGCATGGTTTGACAAGCGGTGTGTAGATCTGCACCCAGGATTTGAACCAGCAAACCCCAGACCGCAGAAGCAGAACGTGCGAACTTAACCACTGCGCCACCAGGCTGGCCCTTCAGTAACAATTTTTAATACAGAAGTGTTTGCATTCAAAATACACATATGCACTATATAATCCATATGCATATGTGGGTGTATATGTAATTTATGTATTTACTTACAGTTAAACAGTAGAATTAGAATGGAGTTACAAGTTTTTTGTTATAATTTGTTACAAAACTATCTGTTGTTTGACTAGCTCTCTTGAACCAATAGAAGGAAGCACATTTATTTTACTTAGAGAATTTTCACTAAAGAAATTTGTGGGTTGAGTTGGACTTCTATTATTTAGGATGATTACATGCATAAGGTAGTCACGAGTCAGAGAACACATATGATCTCTTCTAAGTATATTATTCCCTTCCTTTCAACTACCACGAGCTTGACTATGAAAGGGAACCTGATATCTGACCTTGAGCAGTGAATAGCTAACTCACAGATTTTTGGGGACAGTTAAATTAGATAATAACCAAGAAACTTGCTAAGACTACATTTATTACACTAAACTCATTTGAGTTCTCTTTCTCTCTTTAATTTCAGTTTTAATCACTAATAAAAGTAAGTTTTGTAAAACTTATTTCTCTGAAACTTAGTGTAAGCCAATGAATTGAGTTTATATGGGAACTACTTACTATTATTCACATGAGTAAGATAACCCTATCTATATTATTCGTGTGCATAGTAGCAGCTAACATTTAACGGAAATTTTTTTGTGACCCAGCCATGGTATATGTATCATCTCCGAATAATATTATGGCAGAGCTCCTATTATTATGCTGATTTTACAAATGAGGAAATTAAAGTTTATAAACGCTAAGGAATGAGCCCAAGGTCACGTAGTTAATAAGAAATTCTGTCTATATAAATCTGGAGCCCATATCACTAACCACTACAATATACTGTTTTCTATAGTGCCTATCCACGTATTAATTTTGAAAATCTGAATTTTCCTGAAATATTTGAATTGAAGACACTAAAAGTCTCCAGTTATGGGATAATGGCAGAGTGTTGTGTTTCTTTTGCTAGGAGGCACCAGCAAGCATTTGTTGCTCTTTTCTTCCACCTCTGAACACAAGCAAGTTAGATTTTTAGAAAAGACCAAGACAAATAACTGAATGTGGTCCAGATCAATAAAGCAGTCGCTGTAGAACAGCCTGGGGCCCCGGAATTTCTGCTAAACTATCAACATCTAATGTCAGAGTGTTCTTTGAAGGATGAAAGTCAGCCTGATATCTTGAAAGTAATTTTCTCTTTGTAAGTCAGTGATTGAATTTGGGTCAGTTTTTCAAATTGTTTAATAAGACAACACAAAATGTGATTCTTCACATCTCCTGCAAACAGAGCAACGATGAGTCACAGAATTCTAAGGTGTCTGAGGGTGAAGGACATCCTGGTCCAATAAGAATTACATAATTACATACTATGGAAATTTCACATATAACAACGTGGGATAAGACGCTGTTTTCAGGATTGGTTCTATCTAATAATGCAATCTTTTTTGCTATATATATGTGAGCATGTTTGCATTTACGTATATACATACATACACCCACACATATATATAAAAACTTTTAGAAAATTACATTAAATATAAAAGGAATATTATGGTTGTTAAAAATATGACAAAATATTAATGCCAATTCTCTTATGGTAGTACTAGGAGATGTAAATAATTGGAAGGACATAGCGAGGAAGTTTATATCCTCACTGGAGAGTAACAGGTGAATGTAGGGAGCTGGGAGCTGAATTCTCTCTATTGCTGGATTTCTGTTCTTTGTGATTGTGACAAGTCATTTTACCACCAGGTTCCTCTTATATGAAGGAATCTGCCTAGATATTTCTTAAGATCTCCTCAATTTCTAAACTATCTGGACTTGCTGTGGTAATATTTTTATATTGGTCTACTTGGAACAGCAAAAGGAGTGCTTTATAAGTTGTTTTTCCTGTCAGTTAATTATAGAAATTATTTGTTTCTCGGGGCTGGCTCAGTGGTATAGAAGTTAAGTTCACTTGCTCTGCTTTGGCTGCCCAGGGTTCACAGGTTCGGATCCTGGGCACAGAACTAGCACTCTTTGTCAAGCCATGCTGCGGTGGCATCCCACACGAAATATAGGAAGATTGGCACAGATGTCAGCTCAGGAACAATCTTCCTCAAGCCAAAGGAGGAAGATTGGCAACAGTTGTTAGCTCAGGGCCAATCTCCCTCACACACACACAAAAAAGAAACTGTTTGGTTTCTTTGTAAAGAGAAGAGATTCCAGACCAGAATAACATGTGTTACTCTCGCCATAACTGCCCATACCCAGGGAACTGGTAGAAAGGGGACATGAAGCTACCACCTTCCAGAGGGTACGATTTTCTACTTCACATTTAAAATTTGCTTTCACAACCTTTCTCTGTCTATGCCCTTTCTTATTTGTGATACTATTGCCAATCTGTGAACTTTCATTAATGGGTATACTAGCTTAGTTTTCCCTCTTAAGTAAAGTAACTTTAAGATTGCACTTATATATTATATACTATACAGTAGAAGCACACGGTTGATGTCTGAAGTGATGTAATGAAAAACATTCAGAAAAATATAACTAGATGACAAAAAGAGTTTTAAATTAAGAAAGGTAAATTAAAAGACACCAACAGTTCGTGCTTCCGTAGCACATATAATAAGTGCTTTGGAACAGTACAAACGATATCAGCATGCCCCTGAGCAAACATGATGAGCAAATTCACAAATCATTCCTGACTTTTGTGCTTAGATTATAGCTTCCACGTACCCAGCCCCACAAAAGGGAATAATAGCTCCTTTTACAAATGTCTGATTCCAGATTCAGGGAAGGAAATTTGAAGATGAGCCCAGGAGAGCTCATGCCTAACAGCAAAAATAATAGCTTTTGTCAAAAAGACAGAGAAGCCAACTTGAAAGGGTTAGCGCTTGCCAATGATGTGATCATTTGAGCTTCCAAAAGAATAATAAATGCAAATAACTGAAAGATACTGAATACATAAATTTCCATAAGTTCCTGATGATTATCAGGTAAAAGAGAGAAAGCCCAATGACACACAAGAAAATAAATAATTAAAACTATTGGAAGTAATTAGGGCACCTACAACTTATTCTGTCCTTTTCGTACTAACTGTGTTTCAGGGTGGCCAAATAGTGTCAGCTGAGAAGTTATTTTCTTTAGAGATGAATTCAGGCTAAATTATTAAAAGAATAATAAAATTAGAAAATAACCATTTTACCACACTGAATTAAGTAATCGATTCAAGCAAGAATCATCAATAGTTGAAACCATTCAATGAAAGGTTGATGGGAAACTTGTAATGGAAGAATCAGATGTGAGTATCTACAACCACAGTCAACAACTAAAGGTGGGACCATAGACATGACATGGTCCTGATGCAATACGATATGATGTCCACAGTACTACTCATGAAGTATTCTTCCCCAAAACATGGAATCTGAATCTATAGCTAATCTAGAGTTAGAGGAAATGGGCATGAGGATGTTAGACAATCATGTTAAATGACACCACAAGGAAACAAGTGGAAAAATCAGAATAGGAATTTTTCCACAGGACAACTGACTCGGTTTCTATAACAAAGAGAAAAAATAAATTAAGGGCCACGAGAGGGCTGGAAGGTTTTGCTCTAGTTCAAAGAACTTAAGAGACAGAATTATCAAATATAATGGGTGGCCCTTATTTCAGATCCTTATTTGTAACTACAACCAACTGTAAAAAGACACTTCTGAAACAACCATGGAAATTTGATTATGGACTGATCTAAGAACGATTTTAGTTTTGTTAGAAATGATAATAACATTACAGCCACATTTTAAAAATCCATATTTTTAGAGATATGTAGTGAAATACACAAGGGTGAAATGACATGACATTTGAGATTTGCTTTAAAATATTTCATCAAAAATAGATGAATAGATAGGTAGGTAGAGTGCTATAAATGAAGAAAATGTGGCAAATTTTAATAATTGTAGAAGCTGGGTGATGTCTTTATTGGAGCTCATTTAACTAATTAACAATTTAACCACTCTCCCTCCTTTTGTGATACCTCAGATTTTTTCATAATAAAATTAATCAGTAGTACGTAGAGTTGAGTTAGGAATCAGATGAAAGTAAAAGGTATGATTGCTTTATAATAATCATCTCTCAGCTCAGACCTGCACATCCTTAATCTTTTATTTCTTTAAAAAATAGAATTGAGTTCAAAATGTAACATTCTATGTCAAAAGCAGTTGGTACAATGAACCATATATAACCAGAGGACTAGAGATAGTGAATGTCACTGAATTTCATGCCTGTCTTAGACTATTAAAGCATAAAACTCCAAACAAAGAAATTGGTCCACAGCACACTATTTCCCCTATAGTACGGTTTTTCCTATGCACCACTAACTCTTAGGGTTTTGAACTCTTTCTACTATGAGATAACCTCTTCCAGAATTTTCCACAATTCCCTATGTATTAGCTTTCTATTTTTAGTTTTTGCCATGACAAAATACCATAGGCTGGGTGGCTTGTACAACAGAAATGTATTTCCTCACAGTTCTGGGGTCTAGAAGTCCAAGGGCAAGGGGTTGGCAGGGTTGATCTCTTCTGAGGCTGTCTTCTTGGCTTGTGGGTGGTAATCTTCTTCCAGTGTCTTCACCTGGTCTTCCTTATGTGTCTCTCTGTATCCTAATCTCCTTTTCTTATAAAGGCACTAGTCTTTGTATTAGGACCCCCCTGAAAACCTCATTTTACCTGAGTTACCTCTTTAAAGACCTTATCTCCAAATACAGCCACATTCTGAGGTACTGGGGGGTCAGAACTTCAACATATGAATTTTGAGGGGGACACAGTTCAGCGCATGACACCCCATTATGACCATAAATTTAAATTAAGAAGGAGTTAAGAGAACTAAGATTTCCAGAAGGATAGTGAAGTTGGCAGAAGGAAAAATGAGATTTAGGCAGCAAAGAAAATTACTGCCTAAGAATAGAGATGGCCCTTGAACCCAGTCTTGGATTTTAAGAGTTCTGAGTCTGTATAGATGAAATCAGCAGGCTGGATTTGTAACATCCATTTCATGTGAGAAAAATCATTTAAAGCTTGGAAGATAATTACTACATTATTTTCCGTTCAACTGCCAAGTGATCAGCTCATGATATAAATTTAACTGTATCTCTTTTATAATTCATCCATATCCAATTGTACCCTATCAATACTTGCTCACAGTGTTGTAGCCTTTTAAATTTTCCTATGCTTTCATTGAACAATTTGTTTTATTCCCTCTCAGGATGTTGACTATCATTCCTCTATCCTGCCTCTGCTAGCTGCGCCCCCCTCTACTGAGATGCTTTCTTCAGCTACAATTTTAATGGGAGATTAAAGGGAATGTTTCAGTAGTAGGTAAGTTATTTACTATGAACAAATCAAATTCCTTGTTAGAAGTGGGTGAAGTATAAATGATGAGTCTATCAATCAACTCCAGAGCCTGCTGGATTAAACTGAAATGAAATGAACAATGATTCCGATTCAGTAATGAATGTGGTTGAGCATCACTTTATTCTGGAATTGCCAGAGCCTGTGTTTGATGGGCTTGCTAATTTGACTCTGAAGATTAATCGAGTAGTTTGTGAAAGACTAATAAATATGTAAAAAGAAAATAAGAAGTTAACTCTGAAAGCAAAGACTCCACCTTTTTAGTGGGATTAAACCTGTCTTCATCAGTAGCAATCACTGAGACTAATATTAATCATAATCAACAGACAAAAGACAGACTACAGTTGTCCATGTCTTTCTGCCTTTCTTTTATTCAAACAATATCATGGGTGTGAAAAGAGAAAACTACTCCCTGTGAGGAAACTGTTGACCCATGTTAGGTAAATTAACTCTTCTAGGGCACTAAGGCATCTTTTAGTAAAGGGTGTCTTTTGCACATGAAATGATATTCCCATGTCCTTGAAATGCTCACTCATCTCCATGCTATGAAATATGTGTGATTAGGTCTTTCTTTACTTTCTTCCCTTAACTGAACCTCAGGTTTTAAAAATGATCCTAAAACAATTGCATTTATTTTATTTGATAATTACAAATAAATCACCCTAAAATATCCATACTGCATTTTTAACATTCAAAAATTAACGGCTAAATGTTTTTAAAAACCCAACTGAAAATGAAAAGCTCTTTGTATTTTTTTAATAGAAGAAGTCAAACCAATTCTATGAATTACGAATAAATGTATGTCAGCTCACATATTGTGAGTCTGATACTGGGAGTGTTACCGAACCTGGTTCGTTTTTGCCCGCCAAACACTGAGACGATGAGATTGCAGCAGAAAGAGAGTTTACTCACAAGGCATCACGTGAGGAAGTGAGAGCATGAGCCTCAACTTCGCTTCCCCAAAAATAAGGACTCAGGGATATTTATGGGATGGGGGCAGGGTAGTCAGAAATGTGGAGAGAGGTGATTGGAGGTGAGCAGAGGTGAGGTCATTGATGATCTGCGCAAGCATAGTCAGACTCCATGCCTCTTCATAGGACCCATGTTCACAAAATGGTGGCATTAGCATGACCTGATGGTGGAGTTTTTAGCCTCTTGACATCAAAAGGTCACCTATGGGACATCTGCGGAGGCCCGGTTGATGAGTTGGTGGTCTCAACTGGCCTGGAGTGGACAAGGAGCTCTAATTCCTGAAAAACAGCTCACATGCCCATTACCATGGTGACCCAGGCTCCAGGGAGATGTCATCTATAGGAGCCTAATGGGAGTCAGATAGCATATTGCCTAAGCAGCACAGTTAACAATGGGTGGGTTAAATAGTTAAAAGCTATAATCAGTAATTGCAAAAAGGAAAAAAGCTTTAGTACCTAGATACTTAATCATCAATGGCTAACTCTCTGCCAGTTTTAGGAACGTTTCTACTATGAAGCCTGTGACAAGGTATGATTGATATAAAAATCCTTTTTAAATGTCTGGATTGATGTATTGTAATTGATAAGAGTATGACATAGGCTCTCTCCCTGTGCCATGCATATAGAGGTCCTTTACAAAAGCAATAGCCCTTGACTGGTTATATGATTGAAGCCTTTTCCTGAACCCCTAATTTCTCTTAGGATCAATCAAACGTTTTTAAGATTTCTTATTAGTCTCTGTGTGATCTGCCCTGCTGAAATTTGTAAGAGTTTAACTTCTAGTAATACCAACTCTTCATCAAACTACATGTTAATTCATTTTTATACAACAAATATTTTATTTCACAGCTCACATGCTGGGCACTGTAATACAGTGGTTAGAAAGAAAGCTGTTGATGCCAGGGAGCTTAGAGTTTAACCAGTGCTGTGTTAGTATAGTTGCTGAATTTCTTTTAGTTCCTCAAACGCATGGAGCATTCATGTCTCTCTCCCATTCCCTTTTCATCTTCGGGGCTGCACAAATGCTATTCCCTCTGCCTGGAGCACTTTTTCTCTGTTCCTTTCCCCAATCCTTCAATCCCTTTCATCTAGATACATACTATTTAGCCTGCCTGACTCAATATGGATTTTATATCTACAAAACAAATAATTCCCAGACCGACCTTTCTACCCCACCTCTACCCATACAAACGCTCTGCATTAGCACACTTACCTTGTGCTTCAATCAAAACAGATACTCTGTCCTTCCTTGGTACTTAGTACTTAACAAACTGGAGATTACCACCAGCAGAGGAGAATCTTCAAAGGCCAAGGGCCCTTATTCTGTTCCCTATTTTTTGCTTACTATCTAGCAAAACACCTGGGACATGGTGGCTATTGGATAAATATTTATTGAATTAAATATTTAATATACATTTAGTGTGCTCTGTGATGAACAAGTGAGGCATGTGTTATAACTAGACACATTTTTATAAGATAAAACTGAGTGACAATTTCTTCTTGATACCGGCTCAACACAAGCTTGACAGAAAGGAAGCCATATTGTAGAAAAGAAACCACATTGTAACTTTAAATGACCTCTGACTAACTAGCCTAGACACGCTCCATAGATTTTGTGGCCCCTCCCAGCTGCTTTAAGATGATAACTTTGTTCTTCTGAGCGCCTTAGGAATGTGATGACCCCGGGGCAGAGAGCCTATGCTGATAGCCATCTTCAAGGACTACCGAAAGATCAGGGTATAGGGCCTCGCTCCGTTCTCTGACACATATCCAGTAAAACAAAGGACTATCAGGAACTGGGACCAGATGTCTGCCCCACCCAGATACCAGCCTCCTGCCCAACCTGGAGACCAGCCCCTCTATATCATTGGCCTGTAGCTTTTGTTCTGTGAGATGGTTCTTTCTGACATGAGTGGGCCATCTTCCCTCTTGCTAGCAAGCTGTAATAAAGTCCTTTCTCTCCTACCACCTTACCTCCTGACTATTGGCATGTCTTTCTGAGGGCAGATGAGCCCACTTGGGCGGTAACGTTCTTTTGATAAGTTTAAAAGATAAGCAATGATAGCTATGTGATAAAGATACAAGGTATGTCAAATACCATCTGCGCTGTTATCATTGGAATCATTTCACTCCTCTATAACACCTTAGCTTCTCCTTGAAGATTTCCAGTGAGGAGATCACTATTTTTTGAAACCATCTTTTCTTTTGCAAAACAACCCTGATTGTCTTATAGTTCTTCTCAATAATGAGCAACCATCCACCTCCTGATAGCTTCCACCTCTTTGTCCTGGACCTGCCATAAGATGCTAACTAGAATTTTAATCCTTTTTCTGAACGAACGTTAGTCATATATCTGAAGCCACCAATAATATATAAATCATATATCTGACACCAACCAGATATCATATATGAAGCCTTCTCCTCTTCTGCCCAAATCCTTTCTTCTTAAGGAAAAGAGCTTGTGGGTTTCTAAAGGAGGCTTTATAAGATGTGGCTTCCAAATTTTCATCATCTTATTTGTCTTTCTTTGAAGATGCTCTTACTTTTCATTGTCCCATTTACATTGAATAAAATATTTCTAGTCATCTGGACAATAATTTCTACTGACTGTCTTATTTTAATACTTTTCAGCAGGTGCTGTGTATTGAGGGCTTATCCTAAGCTTGAGGAAAACCCAAAACTCTAGGTCATCTTCATTCGATGACAAACTATGCAAGATGCTTAGATTTCTCCCTATTTTCATAAAGTCTCCGTTGAAACCACTACTATGGTTATCCAGACCATATGTCTAGTGTGCAGAAAAAATGTCCTAAAGGAAACTGCAGTTTGTAGTGTCCGGGGCCTTGGTGAATAGCAAAGAAGACATGGACAGTATCATTCTGACTGCAGAGTATAAAAAAGGATCAGGAAGCAATAGGTTGATGTTGACATCTAGACTCGAAAGTAAGTCTGCCTAAGAAAACGTGGTTCCTGGGCTCTCAATTTAGCAAAATGTTCCAAGGAGACTGGCACATCTTTCTCCAGAACAGTTTGTCTTCTATTTAAGCTACAGGCCCTCTGCTCCCACCTTCAGATTCTGGAAATCCGTATCATTTCTTACAGAAGGAATGTGGAAAACACAGCGTTCTGACACCATTTTACAGCTATTCTTGTACTTTTTAATTTTTGTTAAGTGCCTTTTAAAATTAAAAGGAAATCCTCAGGACTCCAGTTGAGTTTTAGCAATGAATCTACAGTCTATTACATTTTAAGCCCTCACACTTTTGCCTTCTTTCCTCTTTTAACATTGAGAATATGGGATACAATAAATTATAGGTGTTAGATTACTGGCAAAATGCAGTTTAGCATACTGCACATTTTAGCACAAAGTGCAAAAAAGTCAATCTTTTCTGCTGTCATAAAGCTTATTGAAAACTACTATTGTGCCATTAAAATTAATGTAATCGCTTTTCTCTTTCTCTCTAAGTCACATCGCTCTTTCGCTGGAAGCCTTCAGGTCATCTCCCCTTGAAGACAATGAGCCCTTTCTGGTTCTTCCACTTGAATTAAACACTGAAACTAATGCTGTGAAATGTTGCTTTTCTAATTCATACTTTACACAAAAAGATTTAATTTTCACATAAGATGGCTAAATTTCCATTTGGATATTTCCCGTACTCTTTGCATCATTGAAAACCCACTGCTACAGGAATGTAGCAGGAAATAGGCTTTTTGAAATATGTTTGAAAAAGCCTTCAATTCTGAAATAATTTATGGCAAGATTTTGATTTAAGACAAAACTTTGGGTGTTTTATTAAGCTTTAGCATGAGGCTTGGAAGTTATCTCCAGTATGATAATATTTAAATATAAAGAATGATGTATGCTATGTAATATAGATCTTAACTCCAAACGCAATTACGATGCATTCAGTATTAATTTAAGCATTTGCTTAAGAAAATGTAGCCTCATTTACAATGTTCAAAAATTAAATTTGCACCAAAGTTTCCTTTATTGATATCCAACCAGCTTGTGGGTTAACCTCGCTGACCGTGTTAACCCAGAGAAGAAACTTGGGGACCCCTTGCCTCTCGAGGTGGGTTCGGGTGTGTGGCAGCTGCTGAATGCAGGCTCTTTGAAGAGTGGACCCACTGGAGACCCAAGCTTCAGGTCCTCGAACTGGCTTCAGCCGGAGCAGATAGATTTGTTTTCCTTCTACCTCTTTCCTCCATCTCCAACTCTGGTAAAACATTCATTAGCTAATATAAAATTACTAAGCCCTCATGGGAAGGTGAATTTGTCCCAGGTCCCTGCTCACCTTCAACAACTTGTATTGACACACTGATTGGTCCTTGACCCTTAAATAGTCAGGGTTTAATGCACATTGTTTTTATGGACATGCATACCAGGATTAAGATGAAATTACATTCATATAAACTTTAATAACATAAAACTCACCAATGAATTTATATTAAATTTTACTCACACATTTTTTTCCCTGTCAGGTACATACACATCTATTTGGTCAAGAAAACCTATAATATATTTTATTGCATGATTGTATGGTATTCCCCACTTTATTTTCTGGCCACATGCAAGCAGGAACTGCGTTTATGCTTGTCTAAAGAGAATATTCCTGGGACTTGCCAAAAGGAACAAGTGGGAAATTAAAGAAACAGTTTACTCTTCACCATGGGCTCAGTAAAGAGAGAACGATAATTAGGAATTGCTTTTCCGTTTCATCATTGTAGCCTTTCATCTCTTTTCTTGCATACGTGTTTCATTCTATCTCCTTTTGCATACGTTTCCTTCTATCTCCTTAGCGCCGAGATTGCCCTTGTCCCATAAAATACTGAGAGAGGTGTAGGGCTGTTGAGTAGAAAGCATAAGAAGCAGGAGCAGCAGCTCTCCGTTCCTCCATCCTACGTCCCATCCCCCAAGACATGCAGCCTGCACATACGGAATTGGCATGCAAAACAACACCGAAACACAAACACGCCTTTCAGGCTATCGTAAATCATCCCTTTTGCCTTTTCTGACTCATAAAAATGTGCTCATAACCTAAACAAATGACTGCCTTCTTTAAGGTCTCATTTTGATATGAATGGTATTTTAAAATAATAGCATAAATTGCTAAAGGAAGAAAGAACTATGAAGAGATTTGAATTCCAATTAACTGTCAGTGATTGCTTTGTAGCTCTGGGTCAATTGCACTGAGAATTCCAGAGATCAGTGTTTTCTGAGGGTGCCAAAGGACAGCGTCCTGGAGACTTGCAAAGCTCCTCAATAGTCTTTGAGACCATGAGTTAAGCTTCAGTTATCTTGGAAATTTACTTAAGGAGCGCACCTCATTTCCTAAAGTCAGAAAAGTGAGGGGGGTTTTCTATTCTTTTATGCATTCATATTGGACTATTTTCTTCAATTTTCTGAGGTTCTTTTGCCCTTCTGCTCTGTCTTCTTAATCATTTAATTAATAAATACCTTCAAAACAAAACATTTGAAATTGTTTAATCAAAAATTTTGCATGGATCAAAGGAATGTGGGGGAAGGTAAATTTTATATCTCAATCATGGAAAACCATTAAATGGATGTTACAGTAACTAGCATTAACTGAGGCTTAATGACGTGCCCATTCAATAAGGGGATTATTTATATTAATTTAAACTTCATAAAAATCTTGTATGATACTATCCTCATATTATTCATGAGAAACTAAGATTTGAAATCTGTCAGTTTAGCTCCAAATCCTTTGATATTTGCCAAAAGACTACATAAATAGTTGGTATAGAAGTTACAAAGATGAAGTAAATGGCTTTTTCTTCAAAAATGCAGTCTTGAAAATAAACATGGTATTAGGAAAGAAAACCATGTATGGTGGGCAATGTCTTTCTTTTGCTTTGTGTGTCAGTGGCATAACGCTCTTGCTTTCCTTCTGCCTGCTCATTGACATCTCCAATTGGTAGTTGAGTATGTTTTGAGAAAGAGGTGCGTGGCTCAGCTTCCCCTCTTCCTCTAAGACCTGGTCACCTGAATGACAGCATGTGCTCTGTTCTGTTCCGAGCCTAAGCACCGTGTCACTGGATTGGTAAGTCTGTGTAATGCTGGAGTGCCAAACCAGGAAACCGTTTTCGCCAACAGCTCTATCATTAACAAAGCTGACATTTTAATTTCCATGTAGCTGTTTCCTGTGTCTTCCCTTGGTAGGTGTCAGACTTTGAAAGTGTGGGTGGAAGAGAACAAGGATTTATTGGTTTTGTCAAATACCAACATGGCACCAAAGGATAAATGTTATTTCAGTGCTATTCAATAAAATGTCAGAATGTTACAGGACCCACTAAAGGAAGTCTCCAATTCTGCCATGAGATTAGAGGCAGGCTTCATAGAGAACGTAGATTTTAGCTCAGTCTTGAGTTAAGAGTAATGATTTACCAAGCTGGGGGAGATGGAAGTTTCAGGCAGATGAAGTATGCGGTATATACAACATGAATGCATACCAAAAGCTGAGCATGGGAGCATTCAATTCATTTTAACAAGACCACTGGGTGCATAGGGAAGGGGGTGGAGAGATTTTGGTGGCCAGATGATGAAGCAAAGCCATTTTTATTTGGTATGCAACACACTCCACAAAGATCTGTCATGCAGGTAACAAACATATCCAGAAGAAGCGAAGTCTGGAAACAGTAAAAAATGGCCCCTGATTGGGGAAGATGAGAAAGCAGCCTCTTGTAGCAATCAAAGAGAGAGATGATGAAGGAGTAAACCAAAAGATTTGCGGAAAGAGTAAAAAGATCAGGTGTAAGATACATGTCACATAAAGTCTTTAAGATTCACTGACAGCTTGGATATGGGTGGTAAGGGAAATTTTCCTGATCCTTAGCAAATAATATATTTATACAGTTTCAATTATGTCTTATAAACATGTAATTGAGGACTAAAACTTTTGCCTTTAGTAAATAGCATAGGATTTTAGGAGAAAAAGGAATTAATATAAAATTCAGTTAATGTTTATCACTTTGAGTTTTATAAAAGGCAAAAATAAGCTTAAGACACGATCCCAGACTTCAGTTAGTTATTACTGTAGACTGCATACCTGCATAAATCTGCTCAGTGTACGATACCAAAAATACTAAAGTGTATTTTTAAATGTTTATAAATTCATGGCCTAGAAAAGAAGGTAAATTACCAGGAGGATAGAAGAAAGAAAAAAAAGAAAGAAGAAAAAAAGAAAGGCAAGCATAAATCTGGAGCAGGTAACAGGTACAGACGCCAGTGGCTGGTTCCGTTAGTAGCAGCTACTGTTCTCTGGAATCCTGGGGCTTCAGTTTTTAGGGGTCTTCCCCATGAGAGATGAAGCTGAGAGGCTGGGAAAGATGGGAAGCTGTGTTGTAAGACAATACAATCCATCAGCTCAGATTTAAAAAGTTACAAAACCAATGAGGAAGAAAATCACAAAAAGTGAGGGTCATCAGGAAAACAACAACATTTGCAGTGTGAATCTCGATGAGTTCAGAAAATAAAGAAGATGGCCAAAATTTAAAGTCTGTCAATATAAAGTATTGGCAAGAGATGGAGGAAAAGGAATTCTTCTAAGCTATGGGCTGGTAGTAAAGCAGAAGGACCATAAATTTGAAGGTGCACATCCTTTCTATTGGGCTTTCTCAGCCATGGCAATATTGACACTTTGAGCTAGATTATTCTGTGTATTGTAGGATGTTCAGTGGCATATTTGGCTTCTACCCACTAGATGCTCCTAGTACTTCTCTTTCCTCTTGTCTAGTTTCAGCATCCAAAATGTCTCCAGATATTGCCAAATGTCTCCTGGAGGGAGAACAATCCCCCCTGGTTGAAACCCACTGCTCCAGATTCAGCAATTCCACTTCTAGATATTTATGGCAGAGAACTCCTGTGTGTTTGTGTTACGAGGCGTGCACATGAATCAGAACAGCATTGTTTATAAGACAGAAAAATAGATATAAGCCTAGGAAGTTTGTGAGTATATCATGATACATTAAAGCAATTAAATATTGTATAATTTCACTGTTGTGTAACAGTAAGTAAAGAACAAACTACTACCAAAGGCAATAGCATGTATGCAGTGCACACTCACAATATTGGAAAATCAGAACATTTCAGGAGAATACTTTGAGTGTGGCTCCATTTACGTAATATCTGAAAAGATGCAAACTAAAAAAAAAGTATATATATTTATTTTGCTTGTCAAAACTATAATGAAAAGAAAGAGAATAAAAAGCAAAATGTTTAAGATACTGGCTACTTTTTTTTTGAGGAAGATTAGCTCTGAGCTAGCATCTGCTGCCAATCCTCCTCTTTTTGCTGAGGAAGACTGGCCCTGAGCTAACATCCATGCCCATCTTCCACTACTTTGTATGTGGGCCGCTTGGCACAGCATGGCTTGACAAGCAGTGTGTAGGTCCACAACCAGGATCTGAACCCAGGACCAGGGAACCCTGGTCCACTGAATCGGAGTGTGTGAACTTAACTCCTGGGCCACCAGGCTGTCCCCTAATGACTACTTCTTGAGGGGAGGGTTGGAAGAAAGGGCATAGGATAGAAGTCACTATCAATATTCAAAAATATTGATAACATTTGATTTCTTTAGCTTGGTGGTGAGTACATGGGCATCCATGTTAATATTATCCTTCAATGTAATCTTTTATTATTCTACTCATATATATTTCATAATTCAAATATTAAAAATATAATCCTTACCATATACAGTTGAATACTATTAGATGGTTTGCTGGCATCATTATTTGTCCACCGAGGATTCCTTTCTCCTTCTAGAAATGTGCCCCTTGCCCCCTTTTTACTTGTAAAATTGTTTACTCTTATCACCACTCCCACCCATGCTCTCTAGTGGGAACTTACAGTTGTGGGATATTGTTCCCATGGCCACGGGTAGTCAGGGATCACAGCCAATCATGATAATTCTTCTATTAGTTTGCTAGGGCTGGCTGCCTTAACAAAATACCACAGACTGAGTGGCTTATACAACAGAAGTTGATTTTCTCACAGATGTGGAGGCTGGAAGTCCAAGATCAAGGTGTCAGCAGGTTTGTTTTCATCTGAGGCCTCTCCTTGGCTTGTAGATGGCCATCTTACTGGGTCCTCACACGGTCTTTCTTCTGTACATGTGCCTTCCTGGTGTCTCTGTGCCCAAACTTCCTCTTCTTATAAGGACACCAGTCATAGCAGATTAGGGCCCAACCTAATGGCCCCATTTTAACAAAATCACTTCTTTAAAGGCCCTATCTCTAAGTACAGTCACATTAAAAGGTACCCAGAGTTAGAGTTTCAACATATGAACTTGAGGGGGACACAGGTCAGACCATAACAGAACTCATGACCCCTAGCCCCAGTAAAAGTTAATTCCCAGGACTTTTGAGCTCCAGTTGCAGGTTAGAGCTTTAAACGTTGAGAGGACATAATTTTGTAATCTGCTGAAACTATACCCTTCCCCACAGAGAGAAAATTTATCTAATTGTTGAAGGGACTCAAGAAGGCCTACAGAGAGAAGCAGAGAGAGAGAATGAGTTCCTCAACATTCAATGTGTTTTCAATCATTTTTGCGCTTCCTATGATTTGGCTCTTTGAGCTGATCCAGCTCCCTTGATCGTGTAAATTGTCCTTTTCTCGCTTGCAATCAAAGAATACCAAAGAATGCATAATTTTGGAGAGGCTAAGTGGGCAGAGCCCAAATGAGAAATTGTTTAAAAACACTTGCTTGCAAAATATGGAGTACATTTGGGACCAAAAATTGCATACAATTTTATTTCACTTCAATGACAAATGATTACTATTAATGGTAAAAATAAATGATATTTAATTAACACAATATAGTCGCAATAAATAATGACACAGTGACAGTATTACTGATTAGTGGCGTACACAAACTCTACCATTTATTAATGGTCCACTGTGTGCCAGGAACCAGCACATTTGTCCCTCAGATTTTTCAGTTCCTCTCAGTCACCCTGAAATATAGGTTAACTTACCCCTGGTTCACAGCCGAGGAAATTAAAATCAGAAGCTTAGAGATTTGCCTGGGACGGCTATGAAATATCATTTTGGGTTTCAGCCTACTTTTGGCTACCTTTAATAACTCTTCTTTCCATTAAAATTTAATATATTTTAATTAAAAATTTTAAAAGGACACTTAGTGTGGCTTCTGATAAATAGGCAAAGGACTGTTGTTATAGGACATATCCAAGTTCTAAAATTACTTTCAAATATTTAGCAAAGGACAAAATAGATGGAGAATAGAATCTGTTTAGAAAGTCTACAAAAATTTGGGGGGTAAATAATACATAAAGATAAATGAACTTGCCAGGAGGAGACAGAGGCAACTGGAATATTTACAGCATGTCTGAATCTACTAAAATATGAAGCCCCATTGCTTACATATCCTCTCTTGCTTTTGCCAAAGTTTAAGCCTGTACTGAAAATTATTACTGAGTACCTTCCTACTCACTAGTGAATACAAACATCAGAAATTAAAATTTATTCTCAGGTTATTTATACCTTTACAATTAGAAAATTCTGTAAGTTTTTTACTATATGGATTAAAAATTTTTTTTCACCTCTCTCTATTTCTGTAAACTGACAGACCCATCCGGGCCAATCTTACTAACATTGTGCTTCGTGCTTGTAGAGTTTGTGTGCGGGCATTAATAGTCACGGGCGTTCTATTTATAAGAAATATCTCTACTCTTCAATTATATAGATTTTTCAGAATATTTTATAACATTCATTCTTTAACTGATTAAACCCTTTGGTCATATATAAGTGCAAATTTAACATTTACTTTTGGAGTGAACTATGAAATTCTAAGGCCTTGTCTTCTCCTGTGTAAAAGAAATTTACAAAAATTCACGTGCATAAATCAGGCAAATCAAGGTACATTAAACAACCCTCATAAATAATTAATGTGAAGGGTAGCTATTGCTGGGTGAAATAAGCTGCACATTTTCCCATAAAATATTTACACTTGTTTATATATTAGCACCAGTACTTATTGAATGAATTCTCCGCGTTGCCATCTATAAATCTAGACATTGTTTTATTGCTGGTTCCCCACGCAGTTAACTCTTGGTCCTATATTTTTACAATTTCATAAGAAACATCTCTCATGATCTACAGTACTTCCGAATTAAAGATGATTAATGTCACAAATTCCAGTATTCCATTTTCAAAAGTTATACATTTTTGTTTTCAGTAACTAATTACAAAAAATACATTTTGTATTTTCAGTAACTAATTGTCAAATCCTTCTTTATTTCTAACTCAAAAACATCTAAATGAGGCGCACCTTGGGGCCGGCCTGGTGGTGCAGCAGTTAAGTTCTCACGTTCTGCTTTGGTGGCCCGGAGTTCACCGGTTCGGATCCCGTGTGCGGACATGGCACCGCTTGGCAAGCCATACTGTGGTAGGCGTCCCACATATAAAGTAGAGGAAGATGGGCACGGATGTTAGCTCAGGGCCAGTCTTCCTCAGCAAAAAGAGGAGGATTGGCAGCAGATGTTAGCTCAGGGCTGATCTTCCTCAAGAAAATAAAAAATAAAAAAAAATGAATGAGGGGCACCTTTATGGTGAGGGACGAGAGAGGGAAAGAGATTCTAGGCAGTGATTCTGAGCATTGGCTGCACATTAGAATCACCTGGAGGGACTTTTAGATTCCCTGATTTCCAGGTTACACCCTGGGAGAAATAAATGGGAATCGCTTGTGATAAGACCCAGTTATGAGGATTTTTACGGTTCCGAGGAAGTTAAAATGTGCTGCTGATTCTGAAACCAGTAAGGCACATCTAAGTGTGCATGTCCTGTCAATTGCAATCTACCTGAATTCTTCTCAAGCTCTGGTCTCTGCATTTTTTTTTCTTTTTGGTGAAGTGGCAGCTGAGGAGACTCCAGCACTTACCGTGGCTGATTAAAAACAAAGCAAAACAAAAGGAAGACTTCAAGGCGGTGCACAAATACCGTATTAACGCGAAAGTGGGGATGCTGGAAGTTTCTGGGATACACAAGAGGGCTGTACCACTTTGAACCTAATGAAGGCTATTGTGAATGTGCCCATGAGACAGATGAAATTCTGATTTAATAGGCACCAACCAATGAAGCAGGTCCACCTGCACAAAACTATAAACGCCATGTTCCAGCAACAGGCACACGGGAGGTGCCCACTAAAAAGGAGCCTGCTGCTTTTGTACCATACACGTTCCCGTAGATTTCCAAAATTCTCCATGAGCAAACCCCAATTTGGTTTCCCCACTTTCTGACCACTAAAGTACAGTTTTCTCTTTTGTCTCCAAAATTCCCTATTGTACATAACACAACAGGTAAATGTGCATGAGTTATTAACCAATGTAAATTTTTAATTTATTTCTTTTTTTTTGGTGAGGAAGATTGTCCCTGAGCTAACATCTGTGCCAATCTTCCTCTATTTTGTATGTGGCATGCTGTCACAGCATGGCTTGAGGAGCAGTGTGAGGCCCACACCGAGGATCTGAACGAGCGAACCCCGTGCAACTGACGTGGAAGACTCGAACTTAACCGCTACACCACTGGGCCAGCCCCTCACAATGTAAATTTTAATTGACAGCAAATGGAAAAGAGTATAGAAAAAGAATGCATAAAAGGATCCTATTTCCCTATTTGAAGTATGCTCATTATTTATTTTTATATTCAAGTAAGTTATTTTACCTGTACTGCAAAATAAACATCTTTCAGCCACAATCAGAAAGTCACCCCAAACTTGAAACACCATGACCTTGGAAAATATTGCTCCCATTGCTATCTTTTTCATGTCTGTTTTTTGGCTACTTAAAGGTAATAAAGTTTTAGTGAAAAAGTTAATTTTTACATCCTGTTGATATCTATGATTTCTTTTCAAGTTAGGCGTTTTTCCATAGTTTGTTGAGTGCATATTTTTTCTTCTACTCATCATTTTTCTTTAGATTTGTTGGATTATACTTGTGAGTGAATAAAAAGAGGAAAAAAAAGACCAGAGAAGGGAAAATTATGAGAGCAAGTCTAATAAGTTTATTTAGCAGAAAAATTCCTCCAATTACACAATAACCAGGAGCTTCTCTTTAAAATTTAAATACCGCCTCATTTTGTATATAAGTTCAAACAAAGATTTAGGTTCGGTGCTTAAAAACAATGTTGCTGATTTTTTCACATCAGACCTTCACTATACATGCTCTTTCTCTCTAGAATTATTGATGCTTTTAAGACAAACTAGGATTTTTGAGTGGATTGTATACCAGTGTGATTAATTGATTTATGACCTCAGTAATTGTTTATGAGAATTTAGCACGGGCCAAACGTTGTGTGGGCACCGGGAAGTCAATGGCAAAACAAGATAAATAATAAGAGTGTGGTGATGCCCTCAGAGAGTTTACAATCCAAGGAGAGAGAGAGAGAGAAAGAGAGAGAGAGGAGCCACATAAGTATAAAATTAAAACTGTGCTGGACAAGGAATGTCACGTGATGGAGACATGGCAGGGTGACTGGAAAGCTGCCTCTCGGGAAAGGGAAGTTGAGGAAGCTTCTCAAGTTAAAATCATTTTGGGTAGAGAAAGTGGGAGAGCTAGAAATGTGGAAAGTTGAGGCGCTTGAGAAACATTCTAGCAAGAAAAAGCAAAACCTGTGGCTAGAGGAAGAGAGCGGAAGATGAAGGGGAAGAAACAAGCCGGCTTTGAGGCTGTGTAGACAATTCCTGGATTATCTTGAAAACAGCAAGAAGCCAGGGACAAGGGATCAACATGAGCACACTAGTCTTTTGAAAGGTTCACTTTGCTCCTATTGTGAAAAACTAGTTGGAGTGGAACAAGACTGAATATGCTGAAATGAGTTAAGAGACCCATGGGGTAGTGCGTGTGACTTAAGTTAGAAGCAGTTTCCTGTTAATATTTTATTAACTAATTTACATAACTTAGAACTATCATTGTTTGGAAGTATAAACTCTTTAGCTATGGAACGATGCTATCTTCCTGGCCATTAAATAAAATGGATTCCTTATTAAACTTGTATTAAAGTGGAAATCTTGATGCCAGCATTCGTTAAAATAGCAAAAAAAAAAAAAAAAAACAATTTGCAAGATTACAGGGATAAAAATAGAAATAGAGACTGCCAGAACAAAAGTTGATTGACTCCAAGATTACTGCGCGTGACATGAATTTTTACGTAAATTATTCATTTCACTTGCTAACCAAACTCTGACTTCTACAGGAGGCTGTATAATCATCATTTTAATGCTAGTATTTTAATAATTCCCTAATCAATTTTAAATTTCTCTTGTATAATAAATTTGCAACTTGAGAATTAGAAACCCTAGTGCTAGTCTAATATGCATTACATGGAAATATAGGAACCGTCGTCTTTTAGGGAAAAAGAAGAGGCTTTGTGGGATGGTTAGGGTTCTCCAGAGAAACAGACCCAATAGGATTTATTTATTTATTTGTGTATTTCTTTATTTATTATAAGCTCACTCAGTATGGTGGCTGATAAGTCCAAAATCTACAGAGCCAATGTCTCAGTTTGTCTGAAAGATGGATGCTGCTATAGAGCCAAGAATGATGTCATAGTTCAGAGGCCATCGGGCAGGAGAATTTTCTTTTCCTCCGGGGAGGGTCAGCCTTTTCTTCTCTTTAGGCCTTCAACTGATTGCATGAGGCCCAGTCACAGTATGCAGAGAAACCTGCTTTCCCCAGTTCATCTCATCCAAAAACATCCTCATGGAAACATTCAGAATAACGAATGACCAAATATCTGGGCATCCCATGGCCCAGTCAAGTTGACACATAAAATTAGCCATCATAGATGGATTTAAGATGGATTCAACAACAAAAACTTTGCATAAATTTAAAAATTGAAACCTAGCGTCTTATTTTCATTTGTCAGTTAATTGTCATACATTGCTACTATATTTGCTTTACACAGTTATCTTTTAACATAACTAAAATCAGAAAACTGTCTTTTATAATTACCTTTATTTATACCTTTTCCAGAGTTTTTCTTTTCATTTCTTTTTTTGTTGTTGTTGTGAGGAAGATTGGCCCTGAGCTAACATCTGTTGCCAATCTTCCTCTTTTTGTTTGAGGAAGATTGTCGTTGAGCTAACATCTGTGCCTATCTTCCTCTGTTTTATGTGGCATGCCACCACAGCATGGCATGACTAGTGGTGATAGGTCAGTGTCTGGGATCCAAACCTGCGAACCCCAGGTTTCCAAAGCAGTACAGGTGAATTTAACCACTACACCACCACACTGACCCCTTCATTTCTTTATTTACATACAATGACCTACCTCGGTATATTCCTTCAGCCTCAAGAATTTCTTTTGGTAGACAGTGGCAGACAGCAGGCTGTGCTTGCTGCTCTGTTAACACCTTGCTCCCATGTAGCCAAATCCTGTCCCAGTTCGTACCAAAGCATCCCTTAACGGAAGCCAGTGTCATGGCTTACACTTTAATGAAAAAATGACTGCACTCTGCTGTGAATCTCTATCCTGGCTGTCAGACAGAGCTTCTTCAAGCCCCTGAAGGAATGAAGAGGGCAATCCTCCTATTTGTTATTTTTAAATAGAAAAAGAAAACAGGAAGGAAAGGAGAATTATGTGAAGAAAAATTATGTGTGGGCTATGTTTTCTTTAAATTTATTTAAAAATGGTAGTGGTAACATTGGTTATTATAATATGATCCTGAAATAAACAGTTCTATTCACAACTGTGTAAATTACTGAAAGAAGGAACCAGTTAAAATATTTCACCTATTATTTACATATTGTTTCCAAATGAAAATTATTGTCCAGACTCTCTTAAAAAAAAGCTACCAAGAACACTGTATTTCCCCCATCAAAATGGGAAATTAAGGACAGATTTGCATGCTTTGCACACATGGTGGAGAGAGTGGTGACTGGATTTTCAACCCCCGATTTTCTTGCTTTACAACAACATGCAGTGACCCAGATTCCCAGTTAAGGTGAGTGCCTGGATTTCCTTCCGCTTTTCCTGCCCACACTGTTGATTGACATGAAGGAAAGGAAAGATGTAAGGAGGAAGGAAGAGAGGTCGGGCGATGCTTATCAGGCAGTACATGGCAGGAGCATTTCATTCAACAAACACTTTCCTGACCGATAAAAACAAAAAATTCTTTTAATGAATTATCTGTCTTGTTTGTATGTATGCTTTCTCATTTAGACATTATTTAAGAAAGATATTTTATTGGACATAGAATTATGAATTGATGTTTTTGTCTTTCAATGCTTTCCAGGTGTCTCAATTGTATACTTCCAGATAAGGAGTGTGCTGTAATTTTTGTCTTTGTTCCTTCTTATGCAATGTCTCTTTATTCCCTTACAGCCCTCAAGTTTTTCCTGTTTCTCTTCATTTTTTTTGGCAATGTGAATTTGATGTGTTTGGAAAATTGTTTGGCATGATCTCTGAATATTTCTTCTCCCCCATTTGTTTTCTCTTATCCCTCATGCTAGATAATTTATTTTCCACAATCTTAGATGTTCCATTCTGTTTTTTCCCCCACCCCTTTCTTTCTTTGTGCTTTTGAATTTGAGTAATGTATGTTGCCCTATTTTGACTGATTATTTCCTCAGCTATGACAAGTCCACTGATGAGCTATGAAGAAGTGATGCCATGTCTGGTCCAGCTGGGGGAAGAACATTTCCGGAAGCGTCAGGATCAATAGCAAATGTCATCAGGTGGCATGCCTACTGTTTTCACAAAACAGGAGGAACCAGTGGGGCTGCAGGAAAGTGAATGGGCATGAGCAGGAACGGGGTAGTTAGAACTAAGAGGTATGATCAGAGAGGTAATAGGAGGTGGAGCTCAAAACAATGAGGATATCATACATAAGAGTAAAGACTTTCAATTTCACTCTGAGCAAAATGGGAAGCCACAGCAGAGTTTTGTGCAGAGAAGTGTCATAATCTGTCCTCGGTAGTAACAGGACAACTACGGCTTCTATATTAGGAACAGAGTAAATGAGGCCAAAGATAGAAATGAGTAACCCAGTTCAGAGGTTATTATCATGATCCAAGAAGAGATGATAGTTCATTAAGAGATGTGATGGCTTTTCTGAGGTGTCAATCTGGCTCAGTTACGGTCCTCAGTTATTCAATGGATCAGCAGTCTAGATGCTACTATGAGGGCATTTTGCAGATGTAATTATAGTCCCTAATCAGTCGCCTTTAAGTAAAGGAGGTTATCCTGGACAATCTGGACAGGCCTGACTTAATCAGTTGGAAAGCATTAAAAATAGGGCTGAATTTTCCTTGTAGGAGTAAAAAGACTTCTGCTTGTTGGCCCCTTCTTTGGCCATGCACATGAATTCCAGCCTGCTTGGCATCTTCTTTTCCAGACAGCCTGCACTATTGGTTTCAGACTTGCTTAGCCAGTCCCCACAATCATGGAAGCCACTACTTTTAAATCTCTCTCTATGCATGTATGCACGCGTGTGCACACACACACACACACACACACATATATTCATTCTACTGGTTCTGCTTCTCTGCTTTTGTGAAGCAGAACAGTGATGAGATTGTGAATATAAGTCTGTAACTGGAGATCTATATCAACGCCATATATTTATATATCCACGTACCAAAAAAAATGCATAAATTTGACTGGAGACCTATATCTATACCACATTTTTATATATCTACATACCAAATAAATGCATAAATTTGATCTAACTATTCTGCAATATGTCATAAAAATTGACTAGTCAATAAATATGGATCTATATCATCATTTTAATAGTTACGTTTCCTTTTGCTGTATGGGAACCATTATTATTTGATTGTTTTGGCTTATTTCCTGTTTCAATATTATAAATAATGTTGATCTGAACTCTTTTGTGTGTATGGATATGTGTGTGTCATATTTAAACATAATTTTTCAACTAACTGCATGGATATCTCATTACAAAGCATGCAAAAATTATGGTTAAATGTAACATCAGATGCTGACTCTAATACTATTTATTTGGTGAAAGTGTGTTTTTAAAAGTTCACTGTTCTTGGGGCTAGCCCCATGGCATAGTGGTTAAATTCGTCCTGCTATGATTCAGCGGCCCAGGGTTCATGAGTTTGGATCCTGGGCTCGGAGCTACACCACTCCTCAGCCATGCTGCAGTGGCTACCCACTTATAAAGTGGAGGAAGTTTGGTACAGATGTTAGCTCAAGGCTAATCTTCCTCAAGCAAAACAAAAAAAAAAAAGGAGGATTGGCAGCAGATGTTAGCTCAGGGCTAATCTTCATCAGCAAAAAAACCCAAAAAAAGTTCAGTGTTTGTAAAGTGTATGTTGTTGACTATGTTAAATTTAGTTACATTTTAAGTATGAATGCACACTTAGATGCATGCAGGTTATAAAACTGCACTATGGGTGCTTTGTAAAATCATAAATAGAAAGACTCTGAACATTAGATGACAAAGTAATGAATTTTACTCCCCAAAGAACTTTCTAAGATTAATCCAGAGTCCATTCCTCTTTAAAGAAAATTAAATGACCCCATTTTCCTCTGTTCGTTCATTATTTATGCAGTAATCCCCACATGATTTAATGGCTCGTCTCGAAGTGGAATGTGCAAGCCCCCTGAGAATGGAAATCTTACACACTGAAAATAGGCTCCTGGTAAGATTTTGAAAATATAAACAGACTTGTCCCGCACAGTGAACTCCACAACTCATCCTTAACTTACTGGTATTTCAGTGGGCAGGGTCATCCTATGAATTCAGGGGTGTTTGTGGTTTGATAGAGTCACCCTCTACATATTAAAGACTTCTGCAAGTTGACATTTCAGAAAAGGACAGATAATAAAGAAGGATGGGAGGGGCGGGAGGCTGTTCCTTGTTCTCACAGCTGTGAGGACTGTTATTAGTGAGAGACACTCTAAGAATATATTTCGTTTTTGACAAGCAATCTCTGTCAAATGACGGCATGTCAGCATTTGGTGGTATTTTGAAAAGAATGTCAGGTGCAATAGAGGAAAGGATCACTAGTTTAGTGGATGGTTAAAACAATGCATTCCATTTGATTTCTGAATACGTTTGATTTCCTCAAACCTGAAAGCTTCATTTCTTCTCATTCTTGAAAAATGTTTCCTCTATTTTGGGAGTGGGGTGAAGAAAAAAATCGTTTTGTGTTAATCTAGACTTATTCCTTCCCCACGTCTATCTGTAATTACAAGTACAGCAGAAATATTTTAAACCGTCAGTTGCTTAAAACCTGCATTCAGGACTCTCTTCAGTCTGAGATATAGAGGATGTTAGTCTCTTAGCTGTTTAATGTATGTAAAATCCTGTACTTTTAAAACTCTCTTAATATAAACTGTGTTTTCTTTCCTGCTAAGAAAAGCAGATGTAAATTTTATCCTGATTCTAAAACAACAGCTAAATATACAATGATAAGGGGAATTCTCACCTTGCCATTTACTAGGTAGATAACTTAGATAAGGTAAGTTGCTTCTGTGTGTGCACACACATGTGTGCGTGTTTGTCCACACCTAAGGTTTGTGACTGTATAATGGAGATATTAATAGGACCCACCACATAGGGTTGTTCTGTGGATTCAGTGAGTTAATGTGAAGCATTTAGAATATCACCTGGCACACAGATAGGGATGCAGCAAATGTTGGCTTCTCTTAGGTATTATGGTTATTTAGTCTAAAGATGGCAATGCAGGCTCTCGTTATTGAAACAGATTTGACAAATCAGTAGTAGCCAATACTATTAAATGGATCCCTTAAGCATAGATTCTGCAGTTTAAAAATGCAGTTGGTGTAAAAGATAATTGTTTTAAAAGAAAACTCACTTCAATAGCAGGTTGGAGGATCAGCTCTATCTCCAGCTGAATCGGTGACCTCGGGCAAGTCACTGAGATTTATAAAATCACAGACCTTTGAAACTAGTATTTAAAGCTAGTAAATTTGAAGTAATTATAATTAGGAAAATTGAAGGCAGAAGTCACATAGCTAATTGGTGGCAACATTTGAACTCTCTGTGCAGTGTTATTCAATTTCACTGCATTAATACAGTCAACAAATATTTATTAGCAACTACTCTAAGCCAGTCAATCAATGTCAACATCTATAAAATGGGATTGGAGAGACACATTACATAATGGACTTTTGAACTGGAAAAATCCTCTTTCTCTCTGTAACAAAATTAAGAATCATTCTAACCACTTAATTGATTCATTAAGTTTTTCAGAAATGTGAATTGAACTTTGAGACAATTTACTTAAGGAATTGAGAATTCAGAAGCCCCGGTATCTACGAGGGCTTGTAAATAATGTAATTTCTCTGAGCTTCTGTCTTTTCATCTGAAGAGCTGGGCTAACAGGGCTATGACTCATGAAAGAGTCACGGGCACTTGGCACTACAAGCGCCAGATTCTCACCTTTTCCACACGTAGAAGCTGGCGGGTGTATCAAAATGTTAACACTAAGTTTTATCACGTGCCCCACCTTGCTCCAGAGTTTGTGAGGTAGTTATCTTTAGGAATCAAAAGTGTCTTTCTATAAACAACATTGTAACATTACCAGGACTTATCCTTTACAATTACAAAATGTTAGGGCTGCATGGGGTCCAGTCACTCAATTTTTGGTTGAGGAAATTGACAGACAGAAGCCTTATCAGCTAATCAGATGGTGAGTAGGAGGTGTCTGTAGTTCTTCTGAGCTCTGATTATTTTCTGAGTTTGAGTGAAGGGGTAACTGACATTGACTGAGTAACATCATCTTACCCCCTGTTAGGTAATTTAGTTCAGATCATCTTGAAATGAATATCTCTATACTGTTTTTTATTTTCAAGGTTATGTGATGCCTTGAGATTTAACACTATTATATCTTTCTTGAGCACTGATACTTTTATCACGATGAAATGTCTACATTAATCTCTAATAACAACTCTTGGCTTAAAATTGACTTTGTCTAATATTAGTATAACTAAAGGAGCTTTCTTTTTATTGGACTTTCCATGGTATAACTTCATTCTTTTACTTTTAATCTTTCTATTTCTTAATACTTTTAGGGAGTCTTATAAGTAACATAGGGTGAGGTTTTAAAAAATCTATTGTTACAATCTTAGACTTTTTGTTTTAGAAATCAGTCTAATTATATTTAATGCGATTATTGATAAATTGGATTCATAATTGCCATCATACTATTTACTTTCTATTCATTTTATGTTTTCTATTCTATTTATGTTTTAAGTTCTTTTGTCTCTCCTTTTTTGACTCCTTTTGGAATATTCAACTTTTTTTTTTTTTAAGATTTTATTTTTTTCCTTTTTCTCCCCAAAGCCTCCCAGTACATAGTTGTATATTCTTCGTTGTGGGTCCTTCTAGTTGTGGCATGTGGGACACTGCCTCAGTGTGGCTTGATGAGCAGTGCCATGTCCATGCCCAGGATTTGAACCAATGAAACACTGGGCTGCCTGCAGCAGAGCGCGAGAACTTAACCACTTGGCCATGGGGCCGGCCCCAATATTCAACATTTTTAACATTCCATTTTTCTCTTTATTAGCTTGTTTGTTATTCTTGTAATTACCATTATGCACTGTTGTATATATTAGTTTGCCCTAAAGATCACCACATGCATACTAGGCTTATTGCAGTGTAGTACAAATTACTTGTACAAATTTCTTGGTGGTGTTAGGACTTGAGAACATTTTAATTCTATTTAATTATTTCTGTCCTTTATGTTATTGTTGTTATGAATTTGAGTTCTCACTTTTTCTTATATCCCACAAGGCATTTTTATTATTGTTTTGTACAGACAATAGTCTAATTGAGATTGGGGTTGAGATTGTTTTTTTTCTCCATAAAAATATCAAATCTATCCATTTGATTTGTTCTTGTTTTCCTAACTTCTTAAAGTAAAAGCTTAGATATTAATTTTACACCTCTCTTCTTTTCTAATATTTAAACTTTAGCTGCAACTCCCAAATAGTTTTACGTATTTCAATTATCATTCTTTTAAAATATTTATATTTTTCCTCTTGATTCTTCTTTGACTAACGGGTTCTTTTGAAGTGTTTTTACTTATTTTTTTCTTCTAGATATCTTCATGTTAATTATTTTAATATTATTTTGTCAGCGAGCATGTTCCATGTGATTTCAATCTTTTGAAATATAGTGAGATGTGTTAAAGCCTGGTATATAATCTATCCTAGTGATGATTGCCTATGAAATGGGGGGGAAAAAAAAGGCGTGTTCCTTGATTGTTGGATGTAGCTTTCTATAAATGTCAATTAGGTCAAGTCAGTTGACTGCAGTTTTCAAATGTCCTATATATTTGCTGGGTTTTTTTCCTAGACTTGTTTTATTAGTCATTGAGCAAAGTATTAAAATCTTCAATCTTGGTTATCGATTTGTGCATTTCTCCTTTGAATTCTGTCAAATTTTTCTCAAGGCATTTAAAGCTCTATTTGAGGGTATATAAGCGTTTAGAAGTGTGTCTCCTTGATAAATTGATGCTTTTTTCATTATAATATGGCCCTCTTTATTTTTTTACTTTGAAGTCAACCTTAATATAGCCACATCAGCTTTCTTGTTCTTGGTGTTTGTATTCTTTATCTTTTGGTACCTTTTATTTTCACTCTGTAGTGTCTTTAAAGTGTTTCTTATAAAAAATATATAATTGAATCTTCTTTTTTTTAAATTTCCAGTTTGACAATCTGTTCCTTTTCATCGTAGTGATTAGTCCATTTATGGAACACTTTGGTGCGCCTAAATTTCCTGTAATCATTTCAAAATCCAACTCTCTAAGGTAGACTGAGAGAAATATATTTACTTGGGGAAAAGAAGTTCTCCTAAACACAGGTTGGCACCTACGGCAGGGTGAACAGAGAGACAATCAGCCTAGTTTCCCTGTTGCAAGCAGAGGCTGGAGGGACAACCTTGGCTCAAGATGCCCATGTGTTGACACATAGCATCCATCCCTGTATAAAAACCCACATCAGTAGCTGCTGAGGAAGGCTGGCCATCTAAATGGCTTGCGCATAAGTGTTGAGAATGGTTTTTGGGGCTCCTGTCACAAAACCTGGGCAAGGCCTACTGATAAAGAGGTACATGTATGTCACTCAAGGACTCGAGTGGTCCTTGTTATAAATTAAAACAGATCAGGCGCAATATGGCTACACAGTGGTGCTCTCAAATTCTGTATTCCCAACAGCTAGTGTGAAGATTCAAGTAGAATACAATCACTCTACACTTTTTGAAATTCTGTGTAAACTTTAATATTCTGTCAATGTTAATGGCACTTGAAGTGCCCTGTCAAAACAATTGCAGCTATGTTATGTGTAAAACATATTAAATGAGCTCTGCAAACTTGTAGTTTTCATTGTTTCTTTTCTTTTTTTTTTGTATGGATGAACTTAAAAATAATTTTGTTTCTTAATTAAGATGCTATGCATGAAGATCCTGAATAATTTAAGACAATTGTTCTTTGAAATCGTTGTTAATTACACCCTCCTGGCATAGTTATTGTATTATGACTACACTTAGGGAAAATATGCTGTGCTATTTGGACTCGAAAATATTTCTGACATTTTAATGAACACACCACTTAGTTATATTTTGCAGAGTTTTTTGGTGAACCACAAAGGATTAAAAAATGTCATTCAGGGGTTGTAGATAATTAAACTGACTGAATATAAGATGCTTCATATGGAAGTGAAAATTATGTATGAATTTTGCTGGGCTGGAAAGGTGTTTCACTAAATGACTTTAGATTTGTTAATTTTAAGTACAACACAAAGGAAATCAAGGGGAATACCTTTTTCTCACCTCAAATTGTTCCATTTGCATACGCTACTTTATCCTTCAACGGCCCTTTTGATTTTTCATCTTAGTCTTGAATAAATTAAGAATTATTTAAAATAAATAAATGTCGACTTTGAAATATTGTTAAATGTATGCATTATAATACACCTGCTGGGAAATTGGTGCAAATCAGTCACAAAAGAACTCATAGATCATGTTTCCACTTAAATTTTAATAGAAGAAAATTGTAGATAGATGCGGTTTTCAGATAAGACAGGTAAGAATTTTTATCAGTTCCAGAATAATGGTTTTACTTGCTTATCTACACAGCTGAACTTTCTCCTCAGCACCATGGTCTTCTAAGTACCTCTGCTATAATTATATTAATGTCTTCCTAAATCTGCAAATTTGATTATTGTTCTATTTCCATGGACCATTACATTGTTCTTTCCAGCAGAGATCCCTGTAGTCAAGTTCCTGAGGGATTGCTGCTTGTTATTTTCTGTTTCAATTGTGTGCGTTTTATATTTACTATTAAAGTTTTGAATAGTGACACATTCTCCAAGTGGCTGTGGGTTTGATTGTGATAAACCTCTCTGGAGAATTCTGTGAGCTTTCACATCTGGTGGAAGACTCCGACGAGAACATCCTTAATGAGGAATTCCTGAAACAGGAAATTACACATTATCTATTTTTCAGAAGACAGGACAAGCTAGTAAATGCCTTTTTTTTTGCATAAAAAGTCAACTTCTCTATTCAGTCTGAAGATTTCCTAACCAATTCATTGTTTTATCTGTTAATTGATCAAATGTTTCATTTATATTAGCTATTTTTCTCTCTAAAGCATCTTGACATAGAAATTACTTCATGTCTATATTACTAACCATGATTATGTATACCTTTATTTAAAGTATGCTTTTTATTGCATAATATCATAACTAAAATATTTTTTATGCCGAAACATTTCGTCAAGCTTCAAAGGCTTTCCTCTATTTGAAGAAAGTAAAATTCTTAAATTTATTAAATTTTATCAAGGTACTTGTGTAAAGGGAAAAACTCATAATTCTGTAAAAACAACATTTTCTAGCTATTGCTCTTGGCAAGAGATTAACAATCTAAATTTTTGAAAAGAAAAAAGTGACAAATACGTGTTTCATAGTCATAATGAAAACATATTTATGAAGAATTATATACTATTGCACATAAATTATGCACTTCCATTCCTAAAAATTATTTCTCATTTTGAATTGTGCTAAATTTCAAGTTGGGCTAATACAGTATTTTTTCCTGAATCTGTATTTCTTTCCATGGGAAATCATAGGAAATCATAACTGAGTTGATAAGAAATCATATGTTCAAATTCTTTACTGGTTTTTGATTTGAACACTACTAATCTCAGAAACCTCACCGCAAGAAAGAGACACCTGCATTTGTCATTATAGGCTAGGAAATACTTTGATAAACACCACAAAATCTCAGTGGTTTAACACAACAAAAATTTATTCTCTCTCACAGTACAGGTCCCACATAGGTCAGTGGGACCCACGTGCAGGCTGACTGAGGTTCCACGTTCCAACCAGACTATGTGCTACACATGGTCACTTTTGTCACTGTGGCAGAAAAGGATAGCACCTGGGGAGCAACCCTACGAAGTTTTACTGCCTCAGGCAAGGATTGACATGTGTCACTTTTGCTCATATTTCATTGGCCAGAACTAGTCATATGGACCCACTTAACTGAAAAGATACTAGGAAACGTGTGTGTGGGGAGAGGATAAAATATTTGGCAAATTTCACTGACCCTGCCACATGGATATCTGCCATCACTGACACCCTGGCTGTCACAATATATGAGGAAAAATTCAAGTCCCCCTGGGGCAAGTCATACATTATAAAATCATAACTCAAAACTTGTGAACAAATAATTTTCCTCCTATAGAAGACCTAACTTTAGTTTCATGTACATAACCTAAAAAATTAAGAAAGTAAGAAAAATTTTATTTCTAGAAAGGACATAGCAATTTGTTGTTTTAATGTCTAGTGTGGGTGGCAAACGCTTGATAAAATATGCTCCTCATGCTTTCGTTTTCTCCACAGTGATATTGTGAGTTTAACAGAGTGCAGAGCAGGATTTGAAATAAAGACTGCTTGAAATTAAAGTGAAATTTACATAAATATGTGTGCAAGGTTTTAAAGACAGAAGAGCCAATTAAATATAAAGGATAGGCTAAGGGCAAAAAAGCACATAAGAAAGACAGGTTTCATTTCAAGTGTATTAGTTTCTTGCGGCTGCTGTAACAAAATACCACTATCCTGGTGGCTTAAAATAGCAGAAATTTATTCTCTCACAGTTCTGGAGACCAGATGGCCAAAGTCAGTATCATTGGGTCAAAATCAAGGTGTGGGCAAGGCTGTGCTCCCTCTAGAGGCACCAGAGAAGAATCCTTTCCTGTCTGTTCCAGCCTCTAGTGGCTGCCAGCATTCCTTGGCTTATGGCCATATCACTCCAATCTTCAAGTCCAGCACCTTCAGATCTCTGTATGCCCCATCTTTACGTCACCTTCTCATCTGTGTGTCTGTCAGATCTCCCTCTGCCTTGCTCTTAGAAGGACGTTTGGGATGTCATTTAGAATCCACCCAGATAATCCAATGTAATCTCCCCAACTCAAGATCCATCACTTTATCGCATCTGAAATGATACTTTTCAAGTAAGGTAACATTCACAAGTTCTAGGTATTGGCCCCTAATAGCTCTTGGACTCATTAATCAGCCTACTACATCGTGGGAAAGCTTTCTTTTATTCATGCCCTAAAACTAAGGAAATCTATCTGAACAGAGGGAGATCCAAAGAGAGAAAGTCATTAAATAAAATAATCTAGGAAGGATGTTGGCCAAACTGGCTTTATGCCTTGTAGAACTCTACAGTTTTCTTTGCAGCATCATTTAAGGGGCATTGAGAAGCCTATCAGACCAAAGGTATCAACTCCTTCCTAAGCTCATTACTTTCACTAGAGTCACTCTAGGCAGAAAGGAAGCAAAAGGAGGGGTCCAGCAAATGGGAAATAAGCACTGGAAATAACTGCTTAAGAAGGTGAAGACAATATTGCCTGATTAATGATTTTATCCATGGTAAGATAGATGATTACATGATAAGTTAGAGTTCATCTGGCTTCCAGACAAAAAGGAAAGAGAGAGGTATGCAAGTCATGGCAGGTTTAAAAATGTCATGATTTTTAATGAAAACCTTAAAAAGGGCACACATCATTATTAGAAATTAATTAAGCAGTTCTTCTACCAAACCTACAAAGGAATGCTTTGTTTGTATTCATGTTTAAATAAAGAGCTAGCAAGGCCTGGTCTTCTAACCCTATACTTTTATGCTCTGTGTACACTCCCTGGCAATCTCTTGAGTTCCTGTTGTTTCATTGACTATCCACATGCTGCTGAATTTTGATTCTGTACCTCCAGCTATATCACCTGTGAAGATTTAAACACCATAGATCTACCTAATTGTCTACTGGTCATACCAACTACGTGTCTTCCACCTACACCTCAAACACAAGGGCTCCTTGTCTAATTCATCTCCAGCCCCAATCTCACCACTTGAACAAGAGCGCTTCCTCTTTCACCTCTCAGTTCAGGCTTTACCAAGCAGTGAATCTTGATTCTTCCCTGTCACTCACCACCTTTCTGTGTTGGAGAGTAAATCTTGCCATTTGGGTAAAAGTATCTGTTAATATATTCAATCGGACTCAGAGAAACATACCTCTCTGGCTCTATCATTTCTAATTCCACTAGAAGCACCCAGCTCCTTCTCTAACCACTTCCAAGACTAATACTTGGCCTTTTGACTATAGTGAATAGAGTGGAAAGGAAATTCATTCAAATTATGACTTAGATAAGAATATAATGGCAAGAGGGAGGGTGTCTGGAGTGTGAGAAAAAGATGTGGTGATTGGTGGAGTGTGTGTTACACAAGTGTTAGAATGGGCTGCTCTCTGACTCTAGTTGCAGGGGGCCAGAGTGTGCCTGATTTATAAATGACACTCCTCAAGACATTGTGAGATGGTTTTGCCACCAAAGAATTTCCCACAATTAACAACAAATTCTGCAACTCTTATGAATTGAGATCTCAGGACATCTCTTTATTTATGTCAGGATAACCTGTCCTAAATCTTAATATTTCTTTTCTGTCATCATTATATCTTCTGGCCAAATAGAAGACATACTTCCACATTATCTCTTCCCCTTGCCACTTTGGGATCTTGGAGAAGCCCAGTCTAGCACCCATACAACACACATTGCACCAATTCAATGAACCATTTTCTTGATTGACTCTTTGGGTTCAAGTAATAGGAACCCCACTCTAACTAGTTAGGCAAATTGGAAGCTTGAAAGGGTAAAACTGGAGTGTAATAAATATCCGCTGTCACTCTTAGGTATTTTCTTCTGGGAAGACAGCTTTCCAGGTTCACTCTAGTTATCATCCCTGCTTCTCTCGTACTCTAGATTATCTTTTGGTCTATAAGAAGGAACAAAGAGCTCTCAGGACTCACAGACTTCGAAGTTCAAACCAGCAGGAAGGAAACGCTTTGCACTCATTGGCTCCAGTTTGAGAAACGCCAGGGAAAACTTCAAATGTGGCAATTTGGGTCAAGTGCCACCCTTGGATCTATCAATGCTGGCTACAGAGCAGAATCATCACATAGGAAAAACACCATTACTGTTGGCTCACCCTTTGTATGGGGTCATTCCCAGAGGATGCGGGAATATTGTTAGAAAGGTAATCCTCCATTTTATATCTATTTTTATTATCAAGTATTATAAAAACGCCTCCAAAATAACTGATTACTTCAGACACTTCCCTGTCACTCCCACTTTATATAATATCAAGACATCATAGCTTCCGGTTCCCCAAACAGCTTTACTCTGCATTTGAATTTGTGTTCTCTCTGCCTGGAATGGTCACTCTCCTCCAAGCCCCCTCAACGTGGAAATGTTTGACTTAAACCTCAGGTCTTAGCTTAACTGTCCTGTTCTTCCAGAAGTCTTTTCTGCTATCTACCCCTAGACTATGCATTAAGCTCCCTAAATTGTCCTGTGGCACGTCTATCACCCCCATCACATTACTTTTAATTGTCTCCTCAACTTAAAGTGTGTGTTGTTTCAGAGCAGTAACCATGTTTTATTGCTAATTAATACAATGCAAGCATCCACTAGATACTTAACAACATATTAACTCACCTCCTAACTAGTGCTTCCTTGTTACTTAATCTTTCTGTGCCCCACTCTTCTCATTTCCAAAACAGGGATAACGATAGAATCTAATAATAGGATCATTGTGGGAGCAAAGCAAGAAAAGAAGAGCAAAGCACTTTGAGCGGTACCTGACCCAACAGTGATGGATGGCCTCTGGTCACACTTTGAGAATTTTTGATGACTTACAACAGTATGGAAAATGTGTGTGGGGCTGCTAGTACTATTACCGTGCATTGATGGAGGAGGTAAATGATGGCAAGGATTACTCTGAATTTCATAATTTACACATTTTATTAATCACCAGATTATGTATATATTTCAAAAATAATGCCTTTTTGGTATTTATATAATACTCAGTGCGCACATGAACATCTTCTTGATATTCAGGAGATTATAATTACAGTGCTAGTTATTACTACATCACTAGTCTTTCACTACCCACAGTGACATTAGTTATTCAACTAGCATCTGAGAGGGAGAAAAAGAGCTGCTAAGCCTCTGGATTCATTTTAGGGGGCTTCAGCTGGAATAACAATGTAGGGGAGCATCCTGACGAATAGCAAGATAACCTCAGCAGGGATGATGAGATCTGGGTAAAACCCGAGTGAATATGCCACCAGAAATTATAAAGCAACAAGGAAGGGATAAGAGCATGTGATGGCAGAGCCTGGCGAAGAACACAGAAGGGAAGAGGGGTAGAGTTGCCTCTATGGAACAAGCAGAATATAGAGAGAATTCTGTCTGAATGGTGAAATGAAGCTCCATCTGCGGGGAAGTCAGAAATCAAGATCAACTCTTGGCACTGACACAGTGAGGCGGAGCGAAGACAGACTGGACAGAGAGAACCAACCACTGAGGAACTGTCCTTGGGAGGTATTTGGACGCTGACATGACTCAAGACTTCCTCGACTGATGTGACTTTGAGGGAGAAGGAAAAGCAGGGGCCAGAGAAAGTCACTCTTTCTCTTAAAGGAACTACGTGCTTGGTGTATAAATTTCACTCTAGGGGCTGGCCCAGTGGCATAGCACCTAAGTTCACACGTTCTGCATCCGAGGCCTGGGGTTCGCTGGTTGGGATCCTGGTTGTGGACAAGGCACCACTTGGCAAGCCATGTTGTGGCAGGCGTCCCACATATGAAGTAGAGAAGGATGGGCATGGATGTTAGCTCAGGGCCAGTCTTCCTCAGCAAAAAGAGGAGGATTGGCAGCAGATGTTAGCTCAGGGCTAATCTTCATCAAAGACAAAACAAGAACAAACGAACAAAAATAAATTCCAGCCAAAATTTCTGGGGGAGAAGACAAACTGAAGCAATCAGACAGCATTTCACGGAAGCTATAGGATGAGCATTAAATTCTGTGATGGGATGACTGGGAGAATAAGGCCACCAACATTAGGAAAAAGAAAACATGGAAAGGAACTGTTTCCCTCCCTTGTGGAAAAAGCAGAGCGCATGCCCTGGGCAAATACGTTTATTCTTGTGTGACTTACTATTGGATCATTTCTATTTCTTACTCCTCCAGTTTGCAAACTCTCAAGGAACGCTTTTGGTTCTCCTAAAAATTCTCCCTGCAAGACAGTGTCAAATGGCCTCTGTATGATGGTCTATGATTGCACTCAGCTCAGGAAAATCAGTTAACCTAATCAAATATGTAAATTTCGATATTTAACTTTTCTACCCCCAATAAAGAAATTAGGCTTAAAAAACTAAATCTACTAGTGGGAAAGATGGAAACTATTAAAGAATTTTTATTCAACTTCTTTTCCAGGACAAAAAAGTCATTATTTTAATTTCTTTTTCACCTCCCGAAATAATTTCCTCATTCACGTACTCATTTATTCACGGAGAAAACCTTGATTGAATGCATCTTATGTGAGGGGACCGGGCTGGGCACTGGTCTTATTTTTATTAGCATCTGGATCCCAACTCAGGTTGCAATTATATCACACACAGATGACTTCCATAGTAGAGAAGATTGCTAGAAGTTTCGTTTGCCCTTCAACAAATCCACAGCTAAATTCTCATATTTGCTACAATATTGAAATGGCCACATCATTCAGTGTAGACTGCATTGCAAGATTCTGACCACAATGGAGTAAATTTAACAACAAGCTTAAATAATATTGTAGGGAAGGAGAAAAGAGCTGGGTAAAAGAATTTTCTATGTTGGCTACACAGACTTTTCAGACAGTTTGACTCGGCTATTTCTGGCATTACAAGACAAAAGATTGATATGATTTTCCTCTGCAGAATGATAGCCCAGGAGAAATACATTTTAATGGATCACATTCATATTTGAACAAAATTTTCCTCATTCTCTCAAATGGTTATTCACTGTACTACAGGCTATAAAGGGATTTTCATCTGCTTTATCTTCTTGGCTTTTCCTGCTGTTTTTTAATTAAAGTTTAAAGAATTAAATGAACCAGGGATGCTGAGGTTACACTGGAATGAGACAAGACCAAGCTGCCAAATCCGCTGAGGTGTGATGGGTCACAGGCTGATTCTGGAATTATCATTCACAATGACTTTTTCTTTTTTTTTTCAGTCTAAAGACTAAACATTAATGTATTTAAAAACTAGACAGATGATAGAGATCAGAGTTCCAGGTCAGTTTCACTGAGTAAAACTATCTGGGAAAAGACATGCTTTAAAAAGTATTAGGAGGCTGTTTTATGCATCATCTCTGTCCATTTTGACTATTTCTGAATAATAATATGTTCAGTCTCTTGCATTTTTTTAGAATATTTGATTCCACTTAAAATGGCAGTGTTTGAAAGATAAACAGATGCATTCTTCTTTATAAAACTAAAATCTATGAAAACATAACGTAGTGCTGACTCTGGTCTCATGATTTTGAAGGTTCAGTTTAGTAAAAAATACAATCCGAATAGGCAGTGGACAGAGCTTATGGGCGGGGGTGAGCTGACACAGGGCGGCAGAGGCGGCGCTGCCCCCAAGGGGACAACTGCGCCGTGACCACCCAGACCCCCACACCCCGGCCCCGCGGGCCATCGCTTCTGCTTTGTCCCCTGTGGGAACTGCAGACCCTGCCTGTGGCCGAGAAGAGGTGGGGTTGTGGGAAGATGTCCTTGGAGATGGACCCCTCGCTGTGGCAGCCGCCGCCAGCCAGTGCCAGAGCCTTGTCATCTAAACAGCCGCAGATCGGGCAGAAACACAAGTCCCAGGATCTCGAGGACAGCGACATGCCCGCCGTCCTGTGTCTGGGTGGTGATGCCACAGTGTGAGGCCGGGGAGGTGGTAGGAGCTCGTCAGATAAATCCTGCCATTTCCTCTTATTTCTCCTCCCCTCCCCCAAGGTCTAGTCCCGTGTTGGACCCAACAGCACCCACATGACCACTTGCCGTCCTCAGAGAATTAGCCTAGGCCCTCCGTTGGTTGCTCCCACCCCCATTTTCAACCTCAGATGCCAATTGGTGACCACGGATGAGTCCCTTCTCCTTTCTGGGTCTCAGTTCCCCCAGGTGCAAAGGAAGTTGGCTGGCCTCAGTGCTCTTCAAGCCCTGGCATCTTGTTCACCTGTTGCTGAGACACTCTCCTCACCTGTCCTCTTTGGCTGCTTGGGGCATGCCCTGTTCTAACCATCCTGCCGCTCCTTATTTCCCACAGGAGGAGTCCCCACTCAGCACCGCTGGTGCAGGTTTAAAAACGTGGAGAATGAAGTCTCTAGCTAACACCGTGCCTCGAAGACAGTATTGTTTGCTAGGGCAGCCACTCCTCTGCCCACCCCTGAAGATCCTTTCCTACCTCCCACTTCAGGGTCCCCATGTGTAGTCACCTGCATCTAAATTAGGCTTCCACTGGATGGAGATTGTTGACGTCCAAGTCTTCTGACTTCTCTACCAGTTAGGTCTTTCTGTGAGGGCAGGCCTGGGGCTCCTCCACTCTGTGGCCAAAGCAAGGAGTGCTGGGAAATGGGCTGTCCTGTGGACACGGTTATTTTCTAGACAGTTTCTGCAATGGTAATGATTCCCATAAATCTGGAGAGACTGTTTCTTGCTCTGTGCCCCAAATTAAGGAGAGTCTGAGCAGTTCAGAATCCTTCAAGGCACTGTGAGCTTCTGGACTTGAAGAAATCATATTAAAAAACAAAAACAGGGGCCAGTCTGGTGGTGCAGTGGTTAAGTTTTCACGTTCCTCTTGGGTGGCTCGGATCCAGGGTTAGGACATGACATGGCTTGTCAAGCCATGCTGTGGCAGGCGTCCCACATATAAAGTAGAGGGAGATGGGCACAGATGTTAGCTCAGGGCCAGTCTTCCTCAGCAAAACAAGAAAAAGAGGAGGATTGGTGGCAGATGTTAGCTCAGGACTAATCTTCCTCAAAAACAAAACAAAACAAAACAACATTATTAGTGACATTCAAAGCCACTAGGGAACGAATCCCTTCCCTCTATTCATTCCCGTTACGTATTCAGAGCTGTGTTATGAGGTATGTTTTCATAGGTTTAAGGGCTTCTTGCTTACTTTTTTTGGCATTATAGTGTTAATACATTTATTTTCGTTCTATAGGAATCAAAATAATATCTTGTTTGTCTAGCGATTCATAATTATAGACTGTTCTTGCTTATGTTTTATCAAAAGAAAACTCCTCTGAGTTAGGGAGGAAATTTATTGCTGTTCTCATTCTCTGCATAAGGAAGCTGAGAATCAGAGGCTGACCGTCTTCTCTCATTGTTAGCATGCGCTCTTCTGCCCTCAGCTCTGGCCTCTAGCAATTCCAGAACAACAGCAAAAGTTCCACTTGATGTCCCATTACAATGGCATAGAAAATATCTAGACCTTTATATACCAAACTATTATCGGTGGTTATATCTGGGAAGTTGTATAGGAAATGGGAAGGAAAAATGAAGTTTCTGTTTTTATTTTATCTATCCTGTACTGTCTGCATCTTTTCAACAAGCATCTGCTCTTTATATACAAGAGAAATTAATTAAACTAATGTTGCTCCACAGAGTCTCCTGTGTGGCAGAGATTGCAGTGTGTCCTATCATTATAAACCTTGATTTTCAGTATATTCTTGGTCATTGACGATCGTCTTAAAACTGTACCATTGCGCTCCGTGAAGCACATTTTTACTAGTATGCTCATGATTTGGCTACTAAAGTATCATTTATGGCACACCAGCAATGTATACAGTGATACGCCGGGTGCTATAAAGGCCATGGCGAGTCCATATAGTTTTAATGGCACTCAGAATTCCCATAGAAAAATATTTTAACATATCTATATGACGTGAGTGACCAAATGAAGGTGTGCTGACATCTCAGCTTTATCTTGTTGACTTCCTGAGCATGGCCGTATATGGAATAAATCCCCCCAGATTCAATATCATCTTAAGCAATCATTCTATCAAAGGGGAACAATAATGAAGCCAAGATCATTAACATTTATGGACATTGTTATTGTGTAATACTTATTGGGCTTAAAAAGAGTAAAACATATTCACATCCCTTGATAACTAGATATTTCAAATACTCATGTATTTTGAAAAATTAAAATTCATGAAACTGCTTTAATCTGAATGATGTGTGTGTGTTTATAGGTGCAAGTA
Organism: Equus quagga; assembly: GCF_021613505.1. Lineage (NCBI taxonomy): Eukaryota > Metazoa > Chordata > Mammalia > Perissodactyla > Equidae > Equus > Equus quagga. The sequence goes on from NC_060278.1 coordinate 49,275,988, forward strand.
GAATGAATTGAAATGTAAGCAAGTTTTGTTTTATTTTCTCTCACTATAGTCCTCCTCTTCTTTATCCCTCATACAGACATAGCATTGAATTTTAGAATCTTAGATCCAGGAGGGTTCTTAGAGGCCTAATTTCTTCATTTTTCAGATAAGGCAACAGGATTAGGGATGAATTAGTGCCATGGATCATACGAGGCAATTTCAACATCCATCTCTATAACCTTCTTTCTCTCTTTTCTCCCAGAACTAAACACGGTCCCTTAGGTGTTGACAAGGAAGGTTAGAGTTGAAACTGTCAGATATGTTTCAAATAAGGCAACCCAAACCCAAATCATGCTCTGGGGGAGCTGCATTCACTGTTCACACATATTCAGCTTTTTATTTACTAAAATATTTCACTCTTTACATGTGATGCTTTTAAACCAAGTAATCTCTGCTTTGCTTGAGTACATATGTATGCAGTATTTGTATGTCTAAGTGTGCACTTTCAAACGTTTGCATTTATACCCTCATTGCAATGAGTTCATCAAATCCTTATAAAAAACACTGTGTAAGATATCAAAGCTATGAAGATGAACAGGACATGACTGATTGGTTACTTTTCTCCAAATATGTACAGCTTGGTGACAGAGACGTACATTAGATAATTTAACGTGCGTGTCTGATACTGTGATGGAGGTATGTAACGAGAACCAGCCGAGTCTGAAGCAGTCATTGATGGCGGCCAAGGTACAACCCTTTCAGGAAATGATGCGATATACATGTGGTCTTTTGATGGATGAATAAGAGTCCAGGGATGAAGAAAGGGAAGGTGAAAAAGAACCATGTAAGTGCAACTCACACAACTCAGTAGGCACACACGGCTTGGGGGTTGCAGAGAGCTGCGTGGAGTCCGGTATTGGTAGAGTGTGAAATTCCACTCAGGAAGCGAGGTGAGAATAAAGTTAAAGAGCAAGTCAGTAAAGAGGGCATGAAGGACCAGAGAGCCTGGACCTTATTCCTCAACCAGTGGCAGCTACTGAGGTGTTTTAAGTAAGAGAGTAAAGTTGGTCAGTGTTTCATTTCCCATCCCTTTGATAGAAGTTGGGAGAATGGATTTGAGGGCACATGGTTAGCAGAAGAGGGAATTGATGAAGATTTGGCCTCCTTCTAAGAAATAGAGAGTAGGCAAGTGAATTGAGCCAGTTTTAGTAGGAAAGGAGGGAGAGAAGGATTGATATATGCTAGGTTGGTGAAATCAACGGGATTTGCTGATTAGGGAGAGAGTGGGGAGCATCCAGGCTCACGATCAGGTTTCTAACTGAACGCATGGTGATGACACAACATGAAATATGGACTATTGAAGAATATGTGTGGAAGCAAGGATGATGGGTTTGTGTGCTTGTAAAACATCCAGTTCAACATGTCCAGCAGGCATTTAGAAATAAAGGTTTACAAAAGATGTAAGGCCTAGAGATAAGATTTCAGTGATATTAGAATACATAAGAGCTTGACATACTTCTGAGAGAGTTTGTGGAATGAGAACAAAGTGGAGGTCAAGAAAAGAGCCATGTAAAACACCAACGTAGAAAAGCTAAGAAAGAGGATTCAACTAAAACACAAAATATACCCTAGTCAGGGAGAAAGGTGAGAGCCATCAGTGTGTAGTCTTAAGAAGGAAGAAGTAATCTATGGCAAATGCAATAGAAAGGTCCAATAAGATAGGGATCAAAAAGTGCCCTTTGGATTCGACTTTTGCAATATTTATACATTGTTCTAAACTATCAGGATATTTTTTGCTTTTCTGATTCTTTCATGAACACATTACATGAATCCACTAAGAAACTCTTCACTCAAAACACTGATGACAGCGCACAGCCAGCAGGGGCTGAAGACAGAGTCCGAGGCTGGCGCTCCAGTACCCACCAGCCACATGTGGTTATTAAACACTTCAAATGGTGTTAGTCCAAATTGAGAAGCACTGTAAGAGTAAAATATATTCTGAATTTCCCTTGGCTTGTGCTATGACAACATCTGGAGCATCCTTGTTTTCCCTGTGAATTTTACATAACCGCTGGGAGCCCAGCTCCAAGCCTGCGGTCCTCTATGCCAACGTCAGCAGCCTGAATCCACGGTGGTCCTCCACTTACTTAAAACATCTTTGAGTTACTTATTACAGTTAGAACATGATTACACATGTTATATTATTCTCTAATTTACAATACAGATAATTCTTTTTCTCTAATTCTTTTAAATTGTCATATTTGAGTTTTCCTTCTAGGCTTTTTATGTATTCTATATCTATGATAATCCAAAATCCTGAAATCCATAGACTAAAATCATAGGATCTGGTAAAGGCAAACTATTTCTGTCTACCAACACAGAAATAAATCAAGGGTAGAATTTTCTGGGCAGCCCTATACTCATTCCTTGACTTATGACATTGTAATCACTGAATCAGGATGATAAATATTATTATTATTAACTTTTCAACATGGAATATATTATTAAGTTGTGTAATATTTAATAATATTAACTAGATTGAATGGTTGAAATGTTTAATTAGTTTCATACATTCCAAGCACATACTAAATCAGCAGATAAATAGACCTTTTCCATAATAGACTTATAATATTTCTATCTCTACTTTGAAATATAAATACATAATTTCTCTGTAAAAATTATGATGTACTCCAAAATTTTTCGTACATGATGTATTTCACTGTCAGAGTCAAAACAACATGAATTTAATTATTACTCTCAAATTATACTAAATCATTAATTCAACATATGCTGTTAGTCAATACATTATTCAGGATTTTCTTCATTAGTAGGACATTTCATTGCTATAAATTAATACTAATTATAAAATAATTACTTAAAAAAGCTATCTCAAACAAAGGAATTAGCAGTTTCTTATTAGCCACTGTAATCATCTATTAAACATACAATACATTCATTTGTACTAGTCAAGAATGAAATTTCAATTTAGAACAATTATAATTTATTTTCAGTATGGGTTTAAACCTGATCAAAATAATAAGAGAATGCATTCTCATTATAAAGCGGGTAGCTAGCCAATATTATTTTATCTACCTATCTTATCTATCTATCCATCCATCTATCTACTTGATATCATGCTCACTTAAAATATTTTTACTTAAGAAACAGCTTCCTATTTTTAATTTCCTATACATGGACTGAGAACAGACTTTATCTCCTTACACCAACAATGTAAATGGATGGGTTGCACTTTTTTGTTTTCACTTGTTAAGCTTAAAATATCATTTCCTCTTTTAAGGTTACATTTTGCATTAATGAAGTGTGTATAAAAATATTAATAAGGAATATATAATTATTTTTCTGCCCCTAGCTCATCACCCTATAGGAAAGCCAAACACGCATGCCTTATTTAAATTTATTAATTCCATTACAAAGGACAAACATTACGTAACAAGAGTTTCCCGAGCCAAGTTTTTAAGTATGGAATTGTCTACCTTGACTGCTGAAAAACTCAAATGGAATTCCCTACTTAAAAAAACACACATTACATCTTACATGAAACTTTCAAAGAAGCACGAATGTAGATTTTGCTGTCAGTTCTGTTGTTTTTAAGAGAACTAATGAATCAAAAATTGCTTGTGAGCCCTCTTCCCCATCCAAGTTGCACCGTCAAAGCTCTCCATGGTGACTGCAAGAAGCCAGCCCTGCCACTGCCCCCTGCAGTGCAGGGGAAGGCTGGGCCACCAGTCTTCAAACCTGGCGAGGTGAAGAAAGAATGACCCACAGCACTCCTGGACCTTGATTGGCAGGGTTCCATGGGAAGAATAGCTGTGTCCCCCACCCATAGTGGCCTCTTCCCTGGAGGCCTGGCCATGGGCCCCTGCAGCCTGTAGAGCATGCAGAGCAGCATCGTCCTTGGCACCCATAGCCTGGAGAGTCAAATTGCTGCCTTTTCGGGCCACTACCTAGATATGATGTGTATCCAGAGCATCCTTCAGTATCTCTGTACCTAGTCATATTGCAGCACAAGCCATTTGGTCCTGAAACGTAATGCTATCACCTTCTAATGTTAATGCTGTCTTCTATCTCTGTGATCTGGAAAGCACCGAGCGATGACACTTTTCTCAACAAAACCCAAGTGCCACAGTGCACCGTTAGTTGGATCTGTGTGGGGCATGTTCTTAGATTTGCAGGCAGTATCAGCTGTTTATTCTGCAAGGACCAGAGGATCTGAGTGAACAGAAACACAATTGAAGGAACTGGGCAAGCTGCAACAAAGGATGTTGGAGAAGATGTTAGAAGACTCAGAGGAAAAAGAGGAAATGGATATCACTGGAAGGAAGAGAAATACTGGTAATATGAGATGAGGAATAAGAAAAGATGCGGTCGAAGCCCGAGTTGAACAGGAGGAACCCTCGTCTTACAGTTGCAGCAAGAAAGAGAGGTCTTCTACATAAAGCATCCAAAAGAAGCTTCCCAATTTTTTATTTTTAATGGAGAAAGAGAAGAATTAGAATATAAACCTGCTAAACAGAGACTCAGCATTTCTCTCTGCAGGGTGAAATTAGATTCAACTGGAAAACAGTTGGTGGCTCAAGCCATTCACTCAGGAAAGAAAAAAGAGGCAATGATCTAGTGGTCCCTGAAAACTTGTCAGATCCTCTATACTTTGAGACTGCTGTTGCATCAGGAGGCAGTATCTCAGAAAAGGAAGGCCAAGCTGAAGATTTTTATAATAGTGATGCTGACAGGTTCCTTAATCCAACTTGGTTGAGAAGAAGCCTCTGAACCAGATGAAGAAAGCTGATAAACTGACAAGAAGTCAGAGACCTTTTAATCATAGGCACAAATTTAAATGATACTGAAGAAACACACTCTGAAATCTCTGAGAGGCTGAAAGCCTCAAGCAAATCTCTATCAGATCCACCTTCTCAGGATTCTTTAGATACTTTTATGTTGGAAATGAAATCGAGGAGCGCATCAGGTGATGTGTCATAGAATGACGGCTTGAGTACTTCGAAGTGAGGAAACAGCAACAGAGACTTGAATGGTTGATAGAAATTGTAAAGCCCACAGAGATACTAGAGCTAAAAGAGACTGAAAATCACACTAAAGTTGTGGAAGAAAAGCTAGAAAGCTTATATTGATTCTCTTTGGTGCCATGAAAAAGGGAAACAAATTCAAATAAAAAACCGGGATGATAGGGAATCTACCTCCCCAAGAACTCCCTCTGACTCTAATAAGAATGAAAGATGAGTGAGGTGTGGAGGAAGGAGAGGCTGAGGAGTAAGAAGAGAAGGAAGGGGAGGAGGATGGAAAGAAACAAATGGTGGTGGAAGCAGCAGACTGTGGCAGAAGTTAAAGCCAGAAGAAGCAGTGCAGGAAATGAGTGCTCCCGCAGATCTCACATCTTCGACAGAAACAAAAGCCAGCAAAAACATGTCTCAGCCACATGGAACAGAATAATAATTATCAAAAGATTTGCAAAACATCTTCATCACTCAAGGAATCCCCAGCATCAAAGAATGAATGCGAGGAAAACAGAGAAGCGTTGAAGAAAAGAAAGCTCCTGGTCCAAGCAAATTTCCACCAACACTTTCTTTCCTTCAAATATCCAGAACAACGGTGGATGGGCTCCAATTGAAGGCCAGAGTGGTAGGGGCAACACCCATTTTCATGACAATATGGTGCTTGATTGTTTCCGAATTCCAAAAGAAGATTCTGCATGGGTCTGGCCCTGTGGCCGAGTGGTTAAGTTCACGCACTCCGCAGCAGGCAGCCCAGTGTTTCGTTGGTTCGAATCCTGGGCGCGGACATGGTACTGCTCATCAAACCACGCTGAGGCAGCGTCCCACATACCACAACTGGAAGGACCCACAACGAAGAATATACAACTATGTACCAGGGAGGGCTTTGGGGAGAAAAAGGAAAAAATAAAATCTTAAAAAAAAAAAGAAGATTCTGCAGATCAAGTGGAGTGGGGTATTTGGGATACTATATCAAGGTGAATGGCCAGAGAGGGAGTTCAGATGATCATTTGTAAAATGTGGTAACTGGTTTTTTCTTCCATGTTCTTGCGTTCTGAATTTATCTACCTATCTTATTCTCCTAAATCTTGTATTTATGTTTAAAAGTGTTTGTGTGTGTGTGTGTGTGTGTGTGTGTATATATATATATAAAAGGAACAAGATATTTTGAAAATTTCTAAAATGAAAGAGTTGACTCTGTTAAATGAGAAGGCAAAAAAGCTTAATTGTCTTGAGAAAGAGAGAAATACTTTGGTATGCTATGTTCACAGTTCTAATTTTGGGTTTACTGTTTTTCTAATTTTTAAGTTAAAGTAGGATATTTCCTTTCCAGATTGCAAGTATCTTCTCCTTTAGTAAGGAACAGAGAGATTGTATTTTTGAATTTTTTTTTTACTGTTTTTTGGTGAGGAATGTTGGCCCTGAGCTAATATCTGTTGCCAATCATAATTTTTTTTCCCCCCCAAAGCCCAAGTACATATTTGGATATCCTAGTTGTAAGTCATTCCAGTTCTTCTATGTGGGATGCCACCACTGCACGGCTTGATGAGCAGTGTGTAGGTGTGTGTCCAGGATCTGAACCGGTGAACCCCGGGCCACCAAAGCAGAGTGCACGAACTTAACCACTATACCACCAGGCCAGCCCCCATATTTTTAAATTTTCTAGTGTGAATTGGTTTTTATTTTATCAGATATTCTGAATTTTTCTTTTGATGAAGATTAGCCCTGAGCTAACATCTGCCACCAATCCTCCTCCTTTTGCTGAGGAAGACTGGCCCTGAGCTAACATCCATACCCATCTTCCTCTATTTTGCATATGGGATGCCTGCCACAGCATGGCCTGACAAGCAGTTTGTAGGTCTGCACCCGGAATCCGAACTGGTGAACCCTGGGGCACTGAAGCAGAACGTGTGAACTTAACCACTGAGCAACCGGGCCAGCCCCCAGATATTCTGAATATTTGTTTTAAAATGCTATCTCATGTAAACTTCATCAACTACAATGCTTATGAAACTTAGTTTGGGAATTTAGAATTTTTTATGGCTGTGAAAGATATTTTAAGATAAATATTTTGAATGTGCATTGTTTTCCTTTAAAGGAAAAAGAAGTTATCCGTTTCTAGGGTTATTTGTGGGCAAGAAAAACAATGTATTCATTGAGAGGAAAGAATTCAGGAGAATGAGAAGTTTGGGTACATAATACTGCTTTGAACATATTATCTGAACACATTTGTTTATGGTTACCTTGCTTTTAAAGTAGTTAAAAAAATTCTGATGTTTCATGCCTGCAAGATAACATTTTGACAGGGCATCATCAAGTTGTCACCTGGTGACAAGATTTTGAAAACTGCTCTGAGAGGAGTGAGACACGGAGCCAAGTAAATGAAGATGACCTAGTAATAAACCTATAATCACCTCAACAAGTTCAGGAGGTACTGGAAATTTAACAAGCACTGCTGAATTCAGTGTAATTCATTCAATTCCCAAATATTTATTCTTGGTCTTCTTTAATTAGAAAATAAGTTACTATTATATATGAAGAATTCAACTTGGAGTCACAAGCTGGTTGCATGTAGGATGAGTTGCACTGGCATATGTATTTCCTTTGGCTACAGTAGTGTTTTCTTTATTTTATTTTAAATTTGACTGTTTCTAAATAGGGCATATATTACCTGCTTCAGTGTTTTTCAAAATTTGAAAGCTACTCACAGTAAGAAACGCATTTTACATTGTTACTCTTCTCTCTCTGACACGTGCACATGTGCACACACAGACACACACATATAAATACAAAACAGTGCTTATTTTTACTATATCCAGGGAGTATGTTCTGATCTGATCTATTCTATTCTACTCTATTCTATTCTATTCTTTCATTTAAAAAGAGCTGGCTGTGGCCCACTGAATTCAAATTGAAGCCTGATAAACATGGTCTACTCTCTTACCCTTGGCAAATGGCAATCTTTTCATCATCTACCATGCCCTCAACACCATTTGCATTTTTGAACCTCTAACTAAAGCAGGAAAAATTGTTCTAAAACCTGGAGAAGATTCTCAGAAACCGACCAGCTGACCAAACAGAGTGACACGAATAATGTTGGAGAGAGAGCAGAATCTAGATTCAGGAAGAAAAGATAAATAACGTAAACATCGCTACTTACAATTAAACACTGGGATAGCCAATGAACCTTGAGAATCAGAGAGCATGCTTTTGCCTATAAGAATAGAAAACCCCAAGACAAACTGCCCCAAACAGTAAGGATATATATTAAAAACAAACTAGCTCAAGCAATGAAAATATTTATTATCTCCTGTGTCTAGAAGTCCAGAGGTTGGGTGACTTTATGTATGATGATTCAATGATAATACTAAGTAGTCATCTTTTTTTCCATCTTAGCGCTTTGCTACTTTGCATATTTGATTCATTCTAGGGTTCATTCTCTTTGTGGCCATTAGATAGCTGCCAGTGACAATGGCATGCTTTCTTAGCGGTGACAGAAAAGGAAAATATATATTCCAGGCATGAAATACAAGTCCTTACTCCAATCTGACTGGGCCAATTTAGATCATATGCTCACCTTTGGACCAACAGCAATCTTCAGGGGATTGCCATTAATTGATTGGCTTCAACTAATTCAGAGCTATTCCTGGAATTGAGAATAAGTTCATCTTCCCCTGAGTCACACAGTGGAGGAGCAGACTTTGCACCAAAATTGGGATTCTGTTAGGATGGGAAAAGTTGGGGGCGGGAACTAGATAATAAGTGCTGTGAAGGCAGCATGCATTTTTTTATAGATTCCTTTTGATGCAACCATCTTGTTTCATGGCTTCTACGTTCCTGAAATCTCTATGGCTGAAGACTTCAACTCTCAGGGGGAAGTTCAGCTTTACCCCGGGATCAGGGATCTGCACCATCATTAGTCATGTACCAGAGTCGAGTTAGCTCCATTTTACACTCAGATTGCTTAGCATTAATTATCTCCCCTTCATATATTTTTCTAACCATTGATCATGTTTATAGTAATTGAGATGCACTTTTGTTTTTACTATCAAATCTTTCCTCTATTTTATTCCATGTGTTTCAGTATGTATGATGAATATTGGCCTAATTTCTTGTTATATTTAGAACTGTAGGCTTGTCTTGTTCAAGTCAATCTCCTTACCTAGGGGTTTGAGTCCTTCTCTGATACCAAACTGTGGACACAAGACCATGTTTTCTGCTGAAAGATGTCCCCCTGCCTGTTAGGATCTCTGAGTAGCTCCTGATGCTTGTTTTCCAGTAGCCACGTTTTATGGACACATCCTCAATTTCTACTGTAATTATTTAATAATATCTGCTTTTCTTCAAGTCCTCTTATTACATCTTGCTACAATTTCTAAGAACTAATCGACTCGAATTCCTTTTCAATCTGTTTCAGATTTTCTCCGATCTCTAGTGGTCCCTTAAAATTTTGAGCACATTTAGTGCAAGATCTGGGCCTTTCCACTCTTATCCATCCAATTGCACTTCACCCTCCAATTCCTGATAAGGTACATCAAGTACCTTATCAGGTACCCTTTTTGCCCCTTCTGAAATGTCTGGATTGAGTGTGTCCTTTGGGCCCATAATAAAATTTACTATTTTGCATAATAATGTTTTTTAGAAACTATAAAATAGACCCTGAAATTCTACCTTCCCACTTTTTCTACAATTTACTTATTAGCATTTAAGAATCATGAGACTAGAAATATAGTTCATTAATTTTTTACCACACTCCCTGCCGTAGAATTTGTCCTTGTGCCTAAAAACAAACATTCAGTAAATATATATTCAATAAATGAATGAAGCAATAAATCTCTTGAGCCATTAACCTTCCTTCTGTTCCACAAATATCTCCTGGTACCTATAAGCTACCCCCAGCTATTCCTAACTTCCCACATTAAGTCTGGATAACTCTAATGTTTACAGCTCTGGGTGGTGAAAAAATGGTGGTGTTGTACTGCTGGCGGCACTGGTCTAAGATTCAAATGGGACTGACGCACCCAGTCCTGCTAGTCTTCACTGCTACTTTAGGAGTATCCAATCCTCAAGTCATGGCCTTGGCATAAATGGGAAAGTAGAAGCCCGCTGTTCACAGGATCAGCACTTTCTAAAGAATATGAAAATATTACTTTTGAGATTGGTTCTAGATAGCACAACATTGAATAGCTTCCTTAAAGGAAGTGGATTGAGGACCTTCTTTAAAGGTTAGTTGACATGCTAACATCATGTAGAGCTTGAAACAGTCAAAAGGGCATTGCAGGAGCTCAACCCCAAATCAAATGTCCTGGATGAAGTCATAGAAACATTTAATATATCTTCAGCACAGATCTAAAATACATAGAGCTGAACTGAGAAAAAATATTTACAAACAAGATATCTTTTAGGAACGGGATGTGGTAAAACACTTGATATTGCAAATTCATCTTCAGGCCAGAATTAAAGTCTCTATGTGGATGTTCAGGAACGACAACAAAGGGATGGTTTTGTTTGCTTGTGGGAATATTCAAGGCACACTTGGGCAAGAAAATTTTAATTCAATAGGCTACATAAATGGAATCACCTTTCTTTACATCTTTCTTGCTTGTTTTACTTTTATTTCTAACAGCTGCTTCCACGACAGCAGACCTGTCTGGGAGGGACAGAATAGAAGAATGAGTGAAGAGATTGACAGAGCAATCCTCTTTGGAATAGGTAGTGGAATAGCACAAGCTGGAAAATGGCTAAAACCAAAAAAAAGGATTTTAAAATTACTGTTTTTCATGATCACATTCAACTGATTGAAGAAAACACTACTTTTAAAAATACTCTTTACTTCTTAAAACCTTATTAGTTTTGAAGATTTTAATGCCCTGTCTGTTATCTCAAAGGAAAGGTCATAATGTAAGTGACATTTTCATTAAATCTTGATAGATAACCGAATACAACCAAATATATAACAACCAAATACCCTAAGTTTTTGAGATAGTCCTCATTTCAAATATTCTGTTGTCTCTAAATATATTTCTACCTGTCAGTTCATATTTTCTGGTTTGTATTATTAAAACACATTCACCCTCCCAAAGATGCACGAACTTTATTTTTATAACCACGTTCTGTTTTGGTTCCTTGCTATTCAAAACAAAAATTTTCTTCTTTCCCCTTCAACTATGTCCCTCCGCTAAGAATTAGAAAGTACTGCTAACGTTTGTTATAATCAGAAATGCCAAAGTTCTAATTTTAAGGCAATGCCAATCTGAATTTTGTGGTAGAATATCAAATATTAAAGAAGTGATAGGTTGTGGCATTTCCATTAACCGTATTCATAATTGAATGCTTTGCTTTGTGTGGGTTCCAGTCTCAGAAAAATTTCATACTCTATGCCAATGAATTATCCAGGAAACAACTGTGCCTAAAATGGTAACAAGTCACTCTTGAGAAATGAAAAACAACTGGTGCAGATTTTTCATAAAATAAGAAATAATCAAAAACACTGCTTTCTTTGCCAAATATTATGTTTTAAAGTCAAACTAACTAATACATGTGACTATAGATGACATTCAGTTTTATAGCTGCTTGTTCTTGCGGTAGAGACCTATAGGCACCTTAGAAATCAATATTGTTAGAAAAAAAGAACAAATGGCCCCTTTTTGTCAATTTCACATTTGTTAATCAAATTAAGAGAGGAAGTATCGAATTAGGAGAGGCAGTATAAGCAGTGTAGGTTAGCAAGCCAACTCTGAGCTCATTCAGAATTCCTTTCCAATACTGGCTGTGCTGTTATAAACTGTGTGATGATGTTGGGAACATCTCGTAAGCAGGTTGTGAGGATAAAAAGAATTATTGTGTCTAAAGTGATTTAGCACATTGAAAGTATAAATACTAGTTGTTATTATTACTTTATTATCAAAGTTAGCCACCCTGTCTGCTGTTATGGTACCTGTAGGATAGGAGTACAGAATTAAGCATCAATAGTGTCATGGACACATTTCCACCAAGGGGAGAAAGTCAGTGTACAATGAGAGTAACGGAGGCAAAATAAGCTGAGATAAGAGACCAGAAAATTCAAGTCCATGATTTCAGCGTTCCTAATACCTGTTTGCATCCCAGACTCTTTTGCAATTAGATTGATTAATCTTTTCTCATAACTAAGTTTAGATTGGCACAGATTTCTATCATTTGCAGCCAAACGAGTTCACATGAAGAACTGCTGAATGAGTTCAAGTACAGGAAATTGTAAGTTGCTACTCAAACACAGTTGGTAGAGTTTGATGGATACTAAAAAATAGTATCTTTTCTATCTTCATGAGTTTGGAATAAATTGAGAGATGAGCACATGCTTTTGAAAGACAGAGATAAAAATAATGCTTTTATAACTGAAAAAAGTCAACTTTGATTGGATGTGCATTGACTTTCTAATTCTGGATTCAAGAATTACACTTCCCGTTGGTCACAGTCAGAGCTGGGAAACCACGAGGTCTCTGAACAGTTGACTCCTTGAACTTACGGCATAAAGTAGCAGAAAAAGTGTGTGTTCCATAGATAGACTGGCTGACTCAAAAAGAAAACCTAGATGGAAGCCTCTATGTCCTCCTAGGGGGAAGATAGAATTAAATATTCAAAGAAAAGCCAACATTATTACTTTCAACTGCATATACGTGAGGCCATGACATATAGTGGTTACTCCCTAAAATAAAAATCACCTTGAAACTGCAGCATACAGGGGGAAGACTGAAATCAGATAGAATTTGAATCTTGCTCTTTCAGTTTTTAGATGAGCCATTTAACTTTTTGAATATAAATCTACGAATCTTTCAAATGAAGAATGTTATCTACATTCACGGGATTGTTGTGAAGCTTATATGATATGAGACCTGAAATATTTGATCTTTTATTACAATAAAAATTTTAAGTATGTGTCATTTAGTTTTTAACTTAATAGCAATTATCAAAATTTACTTGATGCATTAGATACACTTTATACAGGGAATGTCATAATATTCATTTTGCTCAAACCAGGTTATATTAGACCCCGTCATTACGTTTCCCAGCTGGTGAAATTCACTTTGCCGTTATTGAGACTCCCTTCTAACCCCCAAGGTTATGCGAAGATCTCCCATGTTGACATACTTACTTCTCAAGACTGATTATCGGGGATTGGAAGCTCTGCCCCTTCCTCATATCTTATGAACTTTGCTAAAGTTGGGGACCCACAGACCTAGGGTTCAGCTAACCTGGGTGCTTCATGCAATCCTCACCCCACGAGGAAGAACTACCACCAAACTGGAGATCTGAACAGGCAAGGAGCACACAGCCTCTAGAAAACTTATGGATTCCTTCTTTTCCCGAATGTCTTAGCTTCTTATGCCTCTATTCTAGTGTCCTCCTACAAAGACACAGAAAACTCAAATGCAAAACCTGGGTTGAAAGACCATCTATTGGTAGTTTTGACTTTTGTCCTACAGCAAAAGGCTTTTCTTCCCAGGAGTTCCATGTGTTTGAGTGAACTCTTTGAACCAGAAGGAGGATATGTGATTGAAAAATAAAATCAAAATAAACCAGAAATGGCTATGTCCATAAATTATCCTGACAGTAATATTTTATTCATTTTCCCTACAGATTTAAAAAGTGTAATGCTTACATGGAATCACTCTTATAGAAGATGAAAATTAGTGCTGTGTTCTCTTTCTGCTTCTTTGTTCCTCTTTGGGTAGAAATCCCATTGAGGGAAAATTATATTTTAAGTATTTTCGTTTTTTAATTGTTTTGAAGTGTATACTAAGAAAATAAATACTTAGCAAAATATAATAAAACTAACAAAATGTAATCCTGATTTTCAGAATGACTTCAGCATAGTCTATGCAGATCACTATGAAATGGAAACTATTTTTAGTGAGGTGACGAAAAACTCATATTCTAATATCTAGCTTTTAAAATTGTTTCTGAACCAGTTATTTTTCCATGAAAGGAGATGCAGAACTTTCCTGGGGAAAAAAGGGAAACTCTAACTTTTTTAAAAATATGTTTTAATCCTTGACTATTTCAGCTGTTCTTAGAGAACATGAAAAATTTTAAACTAGCCCAAAGAGATAAACAAAACAAGAAAACTTCTAATTTCAGTTCAAGAAAAAGGTTCTAATTCATTGGAACTTATTTACTATATGCTTGAGCAGTCCTTTGAGCTGCACAAAAGTGGATATTAATACATGAGCAAACACAAGACAGACAAGGCAGATGTTGCATTACCCAAAACTCTCTGGAACTGGAGAGCAGCTGTGTGGTTTGAGGTGGCCATTCTGGCACATAATTTATGCAAGGACCAAAATAGATACTCTTCTGTGTTAAAAAAACAAAAGAAATGAAAGGAAGGAAACCTAAGGAGAAAAAAGGTAAATTGCATTATAAGACCTGGCTAAAATCAAATTAAATCCCAATAACAATGGAGTAGTCAATCATAATATATGAGAATTAAGGTTTTCCCCAGGCAATAAACCCTAAATTCCCAGAGTCAATTGGAATGTAAATCACCTAGCCATCGTTTTAAATCTAATATATCTTCATTAACCTAAAAGTATAGCTAGCCAATGCAGAGTCCATCTCAATCATAATTCAGAATAGTGCTATTAATTCACAAATGACTTCTAAATTCTCATCTGTCAAGACAATTAAGACCTGACAGCTCGAACATTCTGGATAGTAGGCTGCATGTTATAATGCAAAGAGGATCTGACAGAACCAGATTCTCTCAACATCAATAGTTATTAGGGATGTTTTTGAGATAAATGTTTTCTAAATTTCCTGACCCTCAGTTCTTCCAACTCTAAAATAAGAGTTTCTATAGTTGCCATCTCATCTATCTCCCATTCTCTTCTCTAGACACCACACTGGTCAGTCTTTTCTTCCTATCACTCCCCTAAGAGAGCTCTTGCCAAAGTCATTAATGACCTCTGTAGCATTAGATCTAGTGATCAGGTTTCCATCCCTAATTTACTTGATTGTCAGCAACACTTTACAGTGTATACCCATTTAACTTGACTTTCTAGGACACCACTCTTTTGGTGAAACTCTGACTGCATTGGCTATTCTTTCTTGGTCTCCTTTTCAAATTCTCTCCTTTATTCTAAAATCAAAAATACAAAGAATCTTCAAGTTGAATGTTAGAGTACATGTTGCTTTATATTTTGAGAAATGTGAAGTATTGGAGAGTTTCATTGTTAGCAATCTAATTAGTTAGCTAGCTGCAGTTTCATATATTGAAACTACCATATATTGGCAGAAGACACGAGAATCTTGGGTCAGAGACAAAAGACAGTTCATTACTCACAGTGGTAGCAGTAATCAGAGTAACAATGTTATGTCTGTTATCCTAGCCCTTATTCCCCCAGGGTGATATGGTGAGAGCTAGCTGCTGTCTGTATGCAAAGTAGAGTGTGTTACAGGAGAGGAACATTGATATTAGGAAGCTCCAAACTTTTATAGGAGGCTGTTGGCGAGTCTGCTCATCCTCCCCTCCAGAGAGAGACAGTATCTTTATTACCCTGTAACGTAAGTATATATGCAACCCTTGAAGGAGATACTGTTCTTATCATCCTGTAATGTAAGAATATCATTTCACAGGGAGAGCCATCTTTATCTTCAATGTCCTGGAATGTGAGCAAATTTTCTTTGGGGAAGGAGACATGTCTATCTTCCCTGGCTGCCTGCTTATACAAACATACCTGAAAATACCATTTGGAGCAAATTAGTCGTTAATGCCCACACATGAAGACACATGAGAGAGCAATGGAAAACTGTTTCCCAACACATAAACTTATTTCCTTTTTAAATGATGAAACTGTGTTGTCTGCTTGCCTGGATTTGGCTTTGCTATTAAAATTAATATTACTTTTGATGACTTGAAGTTCAGAACTCTTTCTAATTTCATGGTGAAGTATTCCACGATAATATCTACATCATCTTCTCTTTGCAATATTTTCATTTAAAGCATTTACAAAGAATTGAAGCCTATAGTGAATATTCAAACACTGAAAAATGTCAGTGGACATTATTGGGTAGCATTTGAATAATATAACATTTGGATCTCCTGGCAAGTTTAATAGCATTATACAAAATTACTTGCTGAAATTGCCAGTTTAAACACATATTATTCTCTCCAAATATATTACTTCTTGGAATATCGCTCATAGAGTTTTCAAAAAGTACACTATGCACTTAAACTTATTAAAAGTCATTTTATGTGCAAGAGTGATTTACTGTTAGCAGCGGACGGGACTGCAAACACACATATAAAACATGGCAGCTGGTATAAGCATAGTGATTGCTTCTTTCCTACATGCTCTTGACCCAGTTCATGCAAATGTTGGCCTTAAATTTCATGCCATGTGTTAGCATTTTCTGTTTTTTCCTCTCAATTTTATGTTAGTGGGCTTTTTCTGTCTTTCTGTTGGCTGCTAAGCTTTGATACTTGCAGAATTATAATCCTTTTTTACACGTTTTTCCAATTTATCAACTGATTTTTATTTAATTTTTTATTAAGATTATGATAGTTAATAACCTTGTGAAATTACAGTTGTACATTATTATTAGTCATGTTGTAGGTACACGACTTCACCCTTAGTGCCCTCCCCCCATCTCCCCTTTCCCCTAGTAACCACCGATCAGTTCTCTTTGTCTATATGTTAACTACCACCTATGAGTGGAGTCATACAGAGTTCGTCTTTCTCTGTCTGGCTTATTTCACTCAACATAATACCCTCAAGGTCTATCCATGTTGTTGTGAATGGGACGACTTTGTCCTCTTTTATGGCTGAGTAGTATTCCGTTGTATATATATACCATATCTTCTTTATCCAATCATCAGTTGCTGGGCACTTAGGTTGGTTCCACGTCTTGGCTATTGTGAATAATGCTGTGATGAACATAGGGGTGCATGGGACTTTTGGAATTGCTGATTTCAGGTTCTTAGGATAGATACCCAGTAGTGGGATGGCTGGGTCATAAGGTATTTCTATTTTTAACTTTTTGAGAAATCTCCATACTGTTTTCCACAGTGGCTGCACCAGTTTGCATTCCCACCAACAGTGTATGAGGGTTCCTTTTTCTCCACAGCCTCTCCAACATTTGTCACTTTTGGTTTTGGATATTTTTGCCATTCTAACAGGTGTAAGGTGATATCTTAGTGTAGTTTTGATTTGCATCTCCCTGATGATTAGTGATGATGAGCATCTTTTCATGTGTCTATTGGCCATCTGTATATCTCCTTTGGAGAAATGTCTGTTCATGTCCCCTGCCCATTTTTTGATTGGGTTGTTTGATTTTTTGTTGTTGAGCTGTGTGAGTTCTTTATATATTACGGAGATTAACCCTTTGTTGGATAAATAACTTGTAAATATTTTTTCCCAATTAGTGGGCTGTTGTTTTGTTTCAATCCTGTTTTACCTTCCCTTGAAGAAGCTCTTTAGTCTGAAAAAAACCCCATATACTTCCTAAGGATTACTGAGAAGGAATTTCTGTATAGAAATGCTACCCTACCCCAAGGTTGAAATGATTTTTTGTTACATTTTCTTCTAGAAGTTGTATAGTATTAGCATTTGCATTTAGGCTTATGATCCATTTTTTTAAGCAACAAATTTATTATCAGTCAGTTTTGGGGGTCAAAGTCCAAAATGGGTCCCACTGGACTAAAATCAAAGTTGTTATTAGGGTTTTATTCCTCTGTGGCATCTCTAGGGGAGAATTCATTTTCTAATCTTTTCCCAGTTCTGGAGGCTGCCTACCTTCCTTGGTTCATGACCTCCTTCCATGTTCAAAGCCAGCAATGGCTGGTCAAGTCTCCCTCACATTACGTCACTCTGATTATTCTTTGCTTCCATCTTCCACATTCAAGGACCCTTGTGATTACACTGGGCCAACTCAGATAATCCAAGATAATCTTCCTATTTTAAGGTCTGTTAATAATTAAGTTAATTTTAAATTAATTATTGAGTTAATTTTATGTGTAGCATGAAGCAAGGGTTGATGTTCGTTTCTCTCTATACAAATATACAGAGTTCAGTACCATCTATACGTGTAAAGTAAAACATAGGCAAATCTTAAAGTCTTTTATTTTCCCATTGAATCATCTCAATATGTTTGACAAAAATAAATTGTTAATATATATTGGATTGATTTCCAGATTATTTTTTTCTTCTACTAATCTATATGTATATCATTTCACTAATTCCATATTCTTTTGATTACTACAGATTTAAAATCAGTCTTGAATCAGGTAATTGAAGTCACCCTATTCTCTTTTTTCTTCTAAAACTGTTTTGGTATGCTAAATTGAATTTGCATATAAATTTTAGAGTCAGTTTGTTAATTTAAAAAAGTGTTTAAATTTTTCTTGGTGTTGAATTTTATCAATAGGTCAATCAGCATAGAACTGATATCTTAATGATATTTAGTCTTGAAATTGAAGGATGCAACACATCACTTCCTTTAGGTCTTCTTCCATTCCCCTCAGCAGAGTCCTATACTGTTCAGTGAAACGGCTCAGATTTCCATTTCACTTTCAGTTTTCCCAGAAAATGAATAGTTCAGTATTAAGCCAGGGATGTGGTGGGCAGTGTTTACATGCTGAATCCGAGGTTCTCTCCCTTCTAAAAATTCCCCCTTATTCTTTGGTGATTCCGGTTCTCCCAAATTCCTTCCCTTGATCTCTCTACTTAGAAAGATGTCCAGCCACCCATGCAGCAACCACGGTTGCGGCATCTCTTATGATAAAACTGTAAAAACGGGCAACTTAATTTGATTAAACAATTTCCTCCCAATTTCAACCTCTCCCCAAAATCTATTTTATTTAATTCACTTCTCAGAGTCGTTGGGGAGTTGTGCTTCAGTGTTTTGATCTATGACCAGAATTTGTAATTCTTATCTGCAGGAGGGATGGACTTAGTAGCATACTCCTCCGTGATGGAAAAGGAATTCCTCCCATCCCTTCTGTGGTATAAGTTAAATAAAAGAAAATGCACATATTTAAGTGATTTTTTCCAGGTTTATTGAGGTACAATTGAAAAATAAAAATTATATAAATATAAGGTGTACAATGTGATGTTTTGATATACATATACATTGTAAAATGATTCCCATAATCAAGCTGATTAACATATCCATCATTTCACAGTTACCATTTTTATGTGTGTAGTGAGAATACTTAAGATCTACTCTTTTAGTAAATTTCAAACACACAGTACATTATTATTAACTAGAGTTTGATGAGTCTTGGGAATTATGGATAAACAACTAATCAGCACTTAAAACAAGATATAGAACATTTCAATCATTCCAGAAAGTTTTCCTGCCTCTTTTCAATGGATTTCCCATGCTCGCCCCAACATCAAGCTTAGAGGCATTCATGTTATTATTTCTATTACCTTAGATTAGTTTTACCTTTTTTAGACATCACAAAAATAAAATAATACAAGGTGTGTTGTTTTGTATCTGGCTTCTTTTGCTCAGTTTAATGTTTTTGGGATTCATCCATATTGTTGTATGTGAAAGCAGTTTGATTTTTTGCTAACTTCATGGTATTAAATTGCAAAAATATGCCATGTTTTCCTTATCCATTTTGTTGTTAGTGGAAACTTGGATCATTTCCAGTTTTACATTTTTATGAATAAGGCTGCTATGAGTATTATTTTCTAAATATTTTGATGGGCGCATATTTTTATTCTCTTGAGTAAGTGCATGGGACTAAAATGGCTAGATATGGCAATTTTATAATAAACCTTACAATAAACTTCCAAACTATTGAACCATTTTACACTACCATCAGCAATGCGTGAGTGTTTCTTGCCAGGATGTGGCATCATTGCCATTTTTGGGTGTTTTTAAAATTTTTTTTATTGCTTTCTCTCCTCAAATCTCCCCACTGCATAGTTATGTATTTTAGTTGTGGGTCCTCCTAGTTGTGGCATGTGGGATGCCACCTCAACATGGCCTGATGAGTGGTGCCATGTCTGTGCCCAGGATCCGAATGGGTGAAACCCTAGGCTGCCAAAGCGGAGGATGGGAACTTAAGCACTTGGCCATGGGGCTGGCCCCGCCATTTTTATATTTTAGTCATTCTAGTGTCTACTTGAAATCTTTTTACAAATATGTCTAACAAAGATATTGCTCTTTTATTTTTGGTGAGGAAGATTGTTGCTGAGCTAACATCTGTGGCAATATCCCTCTATTTTGTGTGTGGGATGGTTCCACAACATGGCCTGCTAAGCCATGCATATGTCTGCATCCAGGATCTGAACCTGTGAACCCCAGGCTGCTGAAACAGAGCACTCGAACTTAACCACTACACCACCAGGCCGGCCCCTCATTCAATTAATTTAGCGCCTTGGTCAATAATCAGTAAGTTATATGTGGTTCTACTACTGGCTTCTCTATTCTGTTTGTTCTACCAATTTATTTGACTACAGGCTGCTTACACTACTGTAACTTTGCAATAAGTCTCAAAATTTGATAATGTAAGTCCTCCAACTTAGTTTTCCTTTTTTCAATATTGTTTTGTCTATTTCAGGTTCTTTGATTTTCTGTATATAGTTTAGAATTCTCTTATCCAATTCTTCAAAGAAGATCTACCTAGATTTTGACTGACAGTGTGCTGAATTTATAGATCAATTTTGGAAAAATGAAAACTTAACGAGTTTATGTATTCATGAACATTTGTTTAGGTCTTAAATTTCTCTACACAGCGCTTTGTAGTCTTCAGTGTAACTCTCTTACGCACTTTTCTTTAGATTTATTTCCAGGCAATTGATGTTTTTGGATATTAAGGTAAATGTTATTGTTTTTTATTTTATTTTCCATTTTTTGGTAGCTAGTATATAAAAATACAATTGATTGTTATGTTGACCCTTTGTTGCAACCTTGCAAATGCATTTATTAATTTGAGTAGTTTTTTGTATGTTTCACAGGGCTTTCTATATACTAAATCATGTTGTATGAAAATAAAAATAATTTCACTTTTTCCTTTCCAATCTTTCTTTGTAGTATTTCTTATACTTTTATTGTATTTTCTAGAAATTTTGGTACAAAGTTGAATAAATGTGTTGAGGGTGAACATCCTTGCATGGCTTCTAATCTTAATGAAAAAGTGATCAATATTTAACCTTTAAATCTGTGGTCCTCATCTATTTTGTATTCTTTCATCTCTCTTTGCTTCAACGTGGAAGCAGCAGCTGGAAGTCTGTCTCTTTTCTCCTAAGAAAAACTTATCCCTTTCTGAAATTTAGTTTTGTTAGTTTTCTTTGCATCTTTAGCTCTCTGACTGATCAAATCAAACAAATCAAAGTTATGACTTCTATGTATTTTCAGCTGTTTGATAAAACTGAAAAAAAGATATGTAACTCCACCATGTTTTTATTGATTGCCTGGGAGTAATGGCTGCTTGAGAATTTTGACATCATAACTAGAAATACTAGGATTAAATCTGCCTCATGGCTTTAAATACCATCTCTGAGCCAATGGCTTTCAAACTAATATCCCCTCGCTAGAGACACGGTGTATCTCTAACACAGTAGCCCAAGTGATTCTTTTAAAACAGCAGGCTTATCATGTCAATTTTGTGTCCAAAACACTACTTATTCCCCATGTCACTCAGTGTAAAAGTCAGAGTCCTTACAATGACCAAAAGCTGTCTGTGATTTGTATTCTAGCCTCAATACCTCTTTGACTCATCACCCAAGATTTCACCCTGGTTTTTTCTCCTCCAGCCACATTGGCCTCTCTGCTGTATTGGAAGGAACATTGAAGACTCTCCTCACTCAGGACTTCATACTTGTTGTTCCTCTCCCCATAATGGTCTTTTCCAGAGAACACACAACATGCTGTCTCACTTCCTTCAGATTTCGACTTACACATTCCCTTAGCGGTGTTGTCTTCCCTGATCATCTTTTATAAAAAGCAAACCCCAGCACTCTATTTCAACATCACGTACCACTATTTGACATATTATTTATTCTACTGTGGATTATTTGTCCTTCCCAAGTAAGAGGCAGGGGCTTTTTATTTTTACTGTTATTTTCCTAGAGCCTAGAAGATTGATGAGGATACAAGAACAACTTAAAAATGTATTTGTAAATGAATACAAAAATGAACTAAGGAGGCTTGGTTACCTTGAGCCTTCGTTCAAATGTTTCACTAAAATATTGGTAGCTTTCGACAAAATGACAAAAACATTCTTGATGGAGATAAATGTTTGTTGGTGGATACGATCTTTGTACTTTAGATAATTGTCAGGGGCACTTACATTTCAGAGTAATTCTTTCTTTAAGGATCTTTATTTAGTTTTATCATTCTTTAGGCACCTCCTTCATCTACCAAAGGTTTTGCTTTAGAAAAGAAAAGAAAAATAAAGAAATGTGAAGAGAAAATATTCAAACTCCCTTGAATATCTTCTTACTGAATCTTTTATATCCAGGAAAAATGTTTTGGGCACCTATGCAGGCTAAACCCACTTCATCATTCCTTCCCCCTTGAAAAAAGTTTTCATTGTGCTAGATATAATCCAGATAGGATGACCTGACACCGGGTGGCCAACTGGGATGGAATAGAACAAAGATTTAAAAAATGCATTTCCTGTTTTAGGATAAGTTAAATATAAACAGAATTCTTAAAAGCCATGAAATTCCATGTCCATATATCTGAGTTAATTTTATAGGAGTTGTATCCATCTGCCAAGAGGTGGCAGAGTGAAGGAGCAATTACTTCTGGGTACTTCATTTCATATGCAAGTACCACAGTGCCTGAAAGATCACGAATACTTGCTGATTATAAGAAGAAGTGCATAATGGGTCATAGAGACACAAGAAAATTTCTTTTCTCTCTCTCTTCCCCACCCCTTTTCCTTGCATTTCACAGCATAAACAATGATATCTTTTATATAAGGCAGCTCCTGTATAAAAGTAACAGTGTTGCCGTGTTGCCTTACTTTTTAAACTTTACCAACATGAGTTTTTTCCTAGTTTGCCCATAATAACGTTATAATTTCTTATTGTCAACCTGGTGAAAGGTGAATGCTGCAATGAAATGAGAGAAGTGATTATCCTTTGTTAATTCTTCAAGCTTATATGAAGAGATATCTTTTATATCATATTATTGTCCTCCCTAGGGCTTATCAAATGATGAATTTAAGATAACCCTCTACTTGGTTGCTATTTATTAACACTGATCAAGGAAGATACATAATATAATATAATACAATATATTTATGTATGTATAGGTATATATATCAAGGAAATATTTATATATATATACAGACCCACATATATACATATTTGTGTGTCTGTATAGATATAGGGTATGTATAGCTATCTATATCCATATCTACCTATCTATCTAATCATATTTTTCACAATGGGTATTTGACTGTTGCTGATACAGCAGTTCCTTTAGATGACAGCTTGCCTTTTTTGCTTTCAATTATTACAAATCTTTAGAATCTTCCACCTTTCTCCCACTAAAGCAAGTATTTTCTTTCTGAAAGAGAATAAGAAGTGTCATTTACTGTTGCCTTATTAAAAACATCTTTAAAATAGTTTTCTTTTGTTATTGACTACACATTTCTTTCTGGAAAAAAGAAAAATGTGTCCTGACTAAACTGCCTTCAATGGAGAGCTGAGAGAGAGAAAGAGAAGGAGAGGGAGGGAGAGAGAGAGAGAAAGAGAGATGGAAGAAACAGCACAGTGGATTTAAGATGTTCTAATCATTTTGTTCACATAACCCTTATGGAAAATGAAAACTGTTCATTTTTCTTTGAGTTCCTGTACTATGCATCAGGTGCAGCACCTGGAACAAAACTCAAGAAACAGTTTGTCACTGTGTATAATTGCTATGCAGCATTTGAGAATCAAATCATTCTGTGTCTTCAGAAACAGAAAACATAGTCAAAGATATCCTTTCATTTCCCCCTTTGTAAGGAAATCAGTGTTCCCTGTTCATTCAAGCTGGAGATGGGTTGACTCTCACTGGAGACAAATGACAACATATATAGCTGTCTGTGTTCTACTGCCTTCTGGCTGCTCATTCTACCAGGGCTAGAGAGTCTTGTTTAGGGAGCAGAACTGGGACAATAAGAAACCATCAACATCAATTTTTAAACATACTTTCAAGGTACAGAATTCATATGACACTCTAACTTTATTGCCTAACTTCTATGGACTTAAACTAGAATTTTATCTAATTGTAATCTAATTATAACAGCAATTTTGTGATTGTTATAATAAGTCTAAAATATATAAATGTGAAGTAAGAAAATAAAAATCATCTGTAAGTCCACATTTGCTGTTAATAAAAGTGGTGGTGGGCAAGATGGCCCCATAGGGTACCCAGTGTCTATTCTAGGCAGTGAAGGTCAAGTCCTAGTAAAGGCAGGGCAATGCCATGAAGGCTGAAGACACAAAGTCCAGGCCATGGAGAGCCATAATGGATTTGTAGAGGGAGAGCTGATAGACACTGGAGCAGAAGGTTTTGGTGACTGGGCCCTAGCAGGACTGAGCACTGCCAGATGTCCTACAGAGCACCTCTGAGCATCTCTCTGCAGGGCCAGGCCTGCTTCTTTATCATTTCAACCATCAGCACTTCTGCAGAGAGCTACTGAATCAAAGACTGTGAGTATGAGTTAGGCAGAGGGGAAGATGGTCCTTCCAGAAGTGGAAAAATATACCTTTAGCCTTATAATTCTTTCCAGCAATTTTGTATTACAGCATTTTTTCACTTCTGATTTTCATGACTATTAACGGTTATATTTTGTAATGTAAAAATATAAAAAACTAAATTTATATGAGAAATGATTTATTAAGTAATTGTCTTATTCAGGGCTATTAGACTTGTTTCCAATCTCTGATGTACACAATGAGATCAGGTAATGTCAGCACCATGGCAGAGTGAGCTGTTCCCTTTGTCTCTCCCCCTTTGAATTAGAATTAAGTGCACATTCATTGACCAATGGAGGAAGCTCATACAGCACAATAGGACATCTGAGAGACACACGCAGCTACACATCTAAGGGTAGATTGACTGGCCCTCCAGGAAGTGGTGGAGATAGGGAAGGACTCCCTGCCTTCCTCTGGCAGCCCTGCACACATGCACAAACACTTTCCAACCTGGTGTGAGCGCCCCAAAAGTGAGAATGCACTCTGGGGCGACTGTAGGAAGGGGTGGCAGCAGCCCTTAGCTTGCTTATGATCATTTTCCTGGTAAGGGGAGCCCACCATGCCCCTACAGCCCCAAGGAGTGGCCCTGACTTGGTCACAGTAAGGAAGCCTTGCCCACTAAGCACAGTCTACACATGCACCCAAATGTACTCCAGGGCTTATAGTATCCCTACAACTTCCAGCAGATGGGGTGGGACAAGAAACTCTGCTACTACTTACCTCCTAGTGGTAGCTGCTGGAAACTACTACCTAATACTACCACAAATGTGCCAACAAAAGGTTAGTTTATCAAACACCATGAGAAACCACAGCAGCAATGCAAACCAAAAGGAAAATGACAATTCATGAGAAACAAACCCTGAAGGGAAAGAAATTTGCAGTCTAAATGATGGAGAATTCAAATTAGCTGTCATAAAGAAACTCAACATGTTACAAGAAAACTCAGAAACACAGTTCAATGAGCTCAGGAATAAAATTAATGAGAAGAAGGACTACTTCACCAAAGAGACTGAAACTATAAAAAAAAAATCAAGCAGAAATTCTGGATATGAAAAAAATAGTTAATGGAAAAAAAATAATCTAGAATCCTTAAGAAATAGAGCTGATGTTATGGAGGAAGGAATTAGTAATTTAGAGAGTAAAAATATAGAAATGCTATAGGTGGAGGAGGAGACAGAACTAAGATTTGAAAAAAATGAAGGAATTCTTTAAGAAATATATGACTCAATTAGGAAAAGAAACATAAGTATTATAGGTATTCCAGAGAGACAAGAGAGGGAGAAAGCATGAGAGAGCTTGTTCAAAGAAATAATAGCTGAGAACTTCCCAAATCTGGGGAAAGAACCAGATTTACAAAGACATGAAGCTAATAGAATGCCTAATTATGTCAAGACCCTGAATAGCAAAAGCAATCATGAGAAAAAAGAACAAAACTGGAGGCATCACAATCCCTGACTTTAAAATATACTATAAAGCTATAGTAATAAAAACAGCATAGTACTAGTTCAAAAACAGACACACTGATCAATGGAATTGAAAGCTCAGAAATAAAACCACACATCTATGGACAGTTAATCTCTGACAGAGGAGCCGAGAACACACAATGGAGAAAGGAAATTCTCTTCAATAAATGGTACCAGGAAAACTGGACCGCTACATGCAAAAGAAAGAAAGTAGAGCATTATCTTACACCATACACAAAAATTAATTCAAAATGGATTAAAGACTTGAATATAAGACCTGAAACCATAAAACTCTTAGGAGAAAATACAGGCAATACACTATTTGACAGTGGTTTTAGCGGCATCTTTTCAAATACCATGTCTACTCGGGCAAGGGAAACAAAAGAAAAAGTTAACAAATGGGATTACAACAGACTAAAAAGTTTCTACAAAGCACAGGAAACCATGAACAAAATGAAAAGACAACCCATGAACTGGGAGAAAATATTTGCAAATCATTTATCTGATAAGGGATTGATCTAAAAAAATATATAAGTAATTCATACAATTCAACAACAAAAAAACAAACAAACCAATCAAAAAATGGGCAGAGGATATGAACAGACATTTTTCCAGAGAAGATATACAGATGGCCAACAGACACATGAAACAATGTTCTACATCACTAGTTATTAGGGAAATGCAAATCAACACTACAATGAGATATCACTTTCCACCTGTCAGAATGGCTATAATTACCAAGACAAAAAACAACAAATGTTGGAGAGGATGTGGAGAAAAGGGAACGCTCATACACTGCTGGTGGGAATGCCAACTGGTGCAGCCATTGTGGAAAACAGTATGGAGATTTGTTAAAAAGTTAAAAATAGAAATACCATACAATCCAGCAACCACCTATGGGGAAGTTATCCAAAGAACTTGAAATGAATGATCCAAAGACATTTATGCACCCCTGTTTTCATTGCACCATTATTCACTATAGCCAAGAAGCGGAAGAAACACAAGTGCCCTTCTATGGATGAAAGTGTAAAGAAATGTGGTAGATATATACAATGCAATACTATTCAGCCATAAAAAAAGACAAATTGTCCCATTTCCAACAATCTGGATGGACCTGGTGGGTATGATGTTGAGCAAAATAAGCCAGACAGAGAAAGACAAATACTGCATGATTTCACTCATATGTGGAAGATAAACAAACACATGGACAAAGAGAAAATTAGTGGTTACTAGAGGGGAAGAGGGTTGGGGTGGGCAAAACGGGTAAAGGGGCACATAGGTATAGTGATAGACAAAAATTTGACTACTGGTGGTGAGCACGATGAAATTTATTCAGAAACTGATAAATAATAATGTACACTTGAAACTACACAGTGTTATAAACCATTATGACCTCAATAAAATTTCTGCAAAAAAAATGAGATCAACATTTTGGACACAGACATTTGTCTGAATTGCTATTAAACTATGATAGATACTAAAAACTAAACTGTTAGCTAACTTTTAAAAATTTCTCAATACATATTGTCACATTTATATCCATACCCTGCAGATGTTAATAACCTGATCTATTGTATATTGAACAATATTAATATCATTTGACAATAGCTTCTAATTGGTAAATTGAAAATAAATTCTTGTCATTGCACTAGGTTCACTATCTTTCCTTGTGAATGAGGATATGCATTTTTCATGTGTTTAACAACTATTTCTAATATTTCTGTGTATTGTCTGTTCATGCAATATTGCTGTTTTTCAAATGGAAGTTTCAGTTTTACTTGGTTGCAAAACTCTTTACATATTAAGGATACTAATAATTTATTTTATTCTTGCAAATGTTTTACAAACTGGGATTTATTTTATTTTATTTTATTTTTTTGAGGAAGATTAGTCCTGAGCTAACATCTGCTGCCAATCCTCCTCTTTTTGCTGAGGAAAACTGACCCTGAGCTAACATCCATGCCAACCCTCCTCCACCTCATATGTGGGACGCCTACGATAGCATGGCTTGCCAAGCGATGCCACCTTCACACCCAGGGTCCAAACTGGTGAATCCTGGGCTGCTGAAGTACAACGTGCACACGTAAGTGCTGCACCACCAGGCTGGCCCCAAATTATTTTATTTTTTAATTTAGTTTTTGATAATTCTTGATGAGCATTTTTGTCTTGTATGCCTTGATTTTTATTGATTTTTTCCTACTGTTTGATATTTAAAAGTTTACTTTAGACTACAACACCCTTATTTTCTTCTAGTCCCATTGTATTCATGATAAAATCTTGATTGATTTTGTTGTATTTCATTTTTCCATCACAATTTTCTTTGCATGATGTACTATTTGTAGTAGGAATGCTGGTAATAGGAATAACATTGATGGTAGTTAACGTGCATTTACTGTGTGCAAAACATAGGTGTCAGTAAATTACTTGCATTGCTTTGTTGAATCCAACAATCCCAATGGGAAGTGTATTATTGCTATTTTACAAATGAGCAAATTGTGTTACAATATTGAGAACCATATGCTACAAGAAGAATGAAGACTCAAATTCTAGTTCTCATTCTTCTAGTGACAATGTTTTATGGGAAACTTTTTGAACACACACACACACACACATCATTGAATAAATACTTATTAGCCACCAAATGAATATTTTTAGAGCTTAGGCTCCTCAAATTAGTAGAAGTCAAGCAATTGGCATGTGGCATATATGCAGATGGATTACAGCAGCCTATCGCCAGCTGTGCGTGTCAGACTTTTAAGCAAGCTTGACACTTGTGAGACAGATGGTGAAAAAGACTATTATAAATATATACTCTGCATTTTTAAGCTGCCATTATGCTGTCTATTTTGCCAGTGCAACAATTGGCATTTCTTGCTTGTCATTCACCTTGACTTTAAAAAGTGTATATAGATGTATGTTATTAATCCCAGCTTAATTTCCTGGTCACTCTTCAGGATAGTTTAAAGTCTATCTACTTGAAAGATAACTATCTGAGTAATTTATATCTATTCTGACAACCTCACCAACAATCTAGCTAGTCTATACAATACTGAGGAGTTGATGGATTCTATTCTGCCTCTAAAAGGAAAGCTAGAAGCGTTATGGTGCATTAAAACAGCATGAGTTTTGTGTCAGGAAAAAAAATTACCTCGTAGCTCTGTCACTACCTAGCTGTGGAAATATAAGCAAATTAGTTATCTCTCAGTACCTCAATTTCTTTATGAATTCAAAATAAATAATAATATATGTTTTTAGTATTAATGACTATGAGAATATTAATTATGCCACTAATAATAGTGATAAGATAATAGCGATCATATCATGTATATGTTTATAAGTTATGGCCCGATGTATGATTGTTGCTAGCTTCTCCTGAGTGCCTCAAATATATTATCTCCATGATATTCTGAACAATTTTCAGGGTGAGTACTCTTAATATCCCATTTTACAAATGAAGAAATTGTGGTTCGGAATGTCTTAAGATCATGCTCAAGATTATATATTTATTTAGCTGAGAAATTGGGAGTTTGAACACTGGTCTGAAGAAGAGAAAGCTAAAGTTTTCAACTTTTCATAGATCCTTTATCTTTTTGCCTTATACGCCAAGGACTCAACTAGATTTATTCTTGTTCAGTAGCTGCCACGGTTCCTTATGTCTTTTTGCATCTTCTTCCCTCAACGTGTGATTCAAAATTTTCAACAGAACCAACGATGTACCCAGAGGCCCAAGAAGAAAGGAAAAAAGTATTTTTCATTGCATCGATGTTATTACATTTCTTCATGACAAACAGAAGTTAAAAAAAAGATAGAGAGAACATGCATAGTGTGATTTTAAATTTTCTGGAACCTTAGGTAGACCGTCTTAGACCTTCTATGAGGTTTTATATTTTTCTCATAAATGAACCCTATTTTGTGATTCCAATAACTTCATAAAGTCCTTGAAAAGAATGGCAACGTTTATTTTCAACATTTACCAAAAAGAAACAACCATCTTGATTACATATTAAGTGGCAGAATTATTAAAAAGATTAAATTTCAGAAAATGACATTCACATAGAAAATGGTACAACGGGCAAAAAAGCTTTAAAGTATGAATTAAAATATTATGGGCAACTATGTGTAGATAAATCGATATTTTCTTCAGTATATTTAGTTTATTCTTTGTCACGAAATGTAGGTTTACACTCTATGCACATAATTCTGCCCCTAAAGCCTGGCAGATTCCAGGAGTGTGGGTTCTTAAAATCACTACTTAGAAAATGAAACTATGGGGCCAGCCCAGTGGCTTAGCAGTTAAATTCTCATGCTCCACTTTGGTGGCCCGGGGTTTGCCAGTTCAGATCCCTGGCACAGACCTAGCACTGCTCATCAAGCCATGCTGTGGCAGACATCCCACATATAAAATAGAGTAAGATGGGCACAGATGTTAGCTCAGGGCCAGTCTTCCTCAAAAAAAAAAAAAAAAAAAAAGAGGAAAGAAAAGCGTCAGAAAAAAAGAAAATGAAACTATGGGGATACGGGAAACTTTCACAATAACTTCTGTGCAGGAATAAATGCTAAGTTTCCTAGATTATGGACTATCCAGTACACAAAAATACGGCGAACCCATTTTTGAATGTGGATATTTTATATCTGTGTATGTTAAGGGAGGGTGGGGTTTCCCTAGCCAACACAAGTGGCGATTTCTCATGTTTTAGATGTCACGAGGCCTTAGTTTTAACTTTAGCCTACTCCATCAACCACAACCTAATTTCAGAACCATAAAATTTATGAACTGATTATTCCACTCTTCATTAGAAGTTACTCCTTTTAAAGTTTTCTCTTTCACTTTATGGTTTTATGGTGCCAAGTTACATGCATGCTTTTGATAGAACTTATATTTTTGCACTGTGGCCATTATCCTCCAAATTTTCTATAACTTTCCCACATGCAAAAGACTTTGTCATCAAATATTTGGGATTTTTTTCTTTAAAATAGACAGATAAAGGTTATATTAGAGAGTCCTTGAAAATAGCTCCACCTATGAGTCCACAGCACAATTTCATTATTGTTGGGGCGCATATTTGTTCACAAATTCATGGTTGTAATTTGCTATGTTTATGTCATTTGTAGTACAAGTAATTGAGGTTGCTGCCCATGTCATTGGAGCTGCTGATTTGGCTGCATGTGAAATTGTGATCTGCTCTGATTCTTAAATTCAAGTTGGATGAGCAATTTGTATAACCGTGGTTTATTCTAGGCTTCAAACTTTAGCATCCACGCTTCGACTTCATCTAGTTGGTTACCAAAATTAATTTGTTTAGTAATTAACTAAACAACATGACTTGTTTACTACTAACTTTTTCTGAAAATGGAAATGTTATTAGATACACGTTATACACATATTCTGATATAATGTGTGTGTATATATATATCTCATATATGTATATACATGCTGATTATTTATTTATTTATTTATTTTTTTTTGTGAGGAAGATTAGCCCTGAGCTAACATTTGTGCCCATCTTCTTCTGTTTTGTATGTGGGATGCTGCCACAGCCTGACTTGATGAGCAATGTGTAGGTCTGCACCAGGGAGCCAAACCTGGGAAACCCAGGCTGCTGAAGCGGAGTGCATGAACTTAACCACTACCCCACCAGGCAGGCCCCAGTGCCAACTGCTTCTAATCATTCATAAAAGGCATTTTGTGTCCATTCTCACTATCTCCCTTTGGTCTAATTTCTAAATTTTTCACACAAATTAATCCAGCCACCTCCAGTCCATTTGTATCAGTTATCTAATGCTATGTAATGAATTATCTGTAAATCGTAGTAAATTAAAACAATACGTTTATTATTTCAGTTTCATGGGTGAGGAAACAAGGAGCAGTAGAGCTGGGAGCCTCTGGCATATGGTGTCTCATAAGGTTGTAGTAAAGCCGTCAGCCAGGGCTGTTGTCTCATCAGAAGGCCCAACTGGTGGATGATCCCCTTCCAACCTCACTCACATGGTGGTTTTCAGTCTCAGTGTTTTTCTGGATGATTGTCAGAGACTTCAGTTCCTCATAGGCCTGTCTAAATGCTGCCTGGCATGATACGGCAGCTGGCTTCTCCAGAGTAAGTGATCCAATAAAAAGGGAGGGGACCCAAAATTGAAGCTGCAGTGTTTGTCTAAGTTAGTCTCAGCAGTGACATACCATCACCTCTGCTGTGTTCTCTTCATTAGAAGTGGGTCACTAAATTCAGATGACACTCAAGAAGAGAAAAATTCATCTCCATCTCTCAAAGGGAGGCATAGTAAAGTGTTTGTAGGTACATTTTTAAAACCACCACGCTCATTCTCTGTGTTGCAGTCATGGTAATCATCCCTAAATGCTACTGTTTTGAACATTCCATAGTATCTTATTTTCCTAGCACATCAAATCTTCCCTGTAGTCAGCCTATGCCTGGAAAAGCTGCACATCACCCAAACTAAAGAAAGAAAGTAACTTTAACTTTGTATTTCTTTTTATTTTATTTTATTTATCTTTTTAGCTCCTACATTTAAAATTTCTTTTCTTTTTTTAAATTTTTTTAATTGCAGTAACATTGGATTATAACATTACATAGCCTTCAGATGTACATCATATTTCGAATTCTGTGTAGATTACATCATGTTCACCACCCAAAAACTAATTATAGTGCATCCCCTCACATGTGAGCCTCATCACCCCTTTTGCCCTCCCCCCTCCACCTCCCCTATGGTAACCACCAATCCAGTCTCCATTGCTACGTGTTTGTTTGTCATTGTTTTCATCTTCTACTTATGACTGAGATTATATGGTATTTGACTTTCTCCCTCTGACTAATTTCACTCAGCATAATACCCTCAAAGTCCATCTATGTTGTCACAAATGGCCGGATTTCGTCATTTCTTATGGCTGAGTAGTAGTCCATCGTGTATAAATACCACATCTTCCTTATCCATTCGTCCCTTGATGGGCACCTAGGTTGCTTCCATGTCTTGGCTATTGTGAATAATCCTGCAATGAACATAGGGGTGCATGTATCTTTATGCCTTTGCATTTTCAAGTTCTTTGGATAAATACCCAGCAGTGGAATAGCTGGATCACGTGGTAGATCTATCTTAATTTTCTGAGGATACTCCATACTAATTTTGTATTTCTGATGCAATCAGGTGTGTGTTTATAGAGCAACCAACCACCACATTATTCAAACACTGTATTGTAGCAGGAAATGTGGGAGAACACAGTTTTCATTCTTGCCCTGTGTAGTGATAACAACTTATACCTATTTCCTTCTTTTTATCTGCTAGTCATTATTCTGAACACTTTAATTACTTTATTTCACTTAATTCTCTAATCAACCCTAAGAAGGTGCTATCATATTCCCTATTTTATAGATGAGGAAATCCAGCTTAAAAGAGATAAGTAAATTACTCTAAGTCTTAGCTAATAAGGAGAGGTACAGGGATTAAAACACAGTCTTGTCATTTAACCAATAAGCTCTTTCTTCTTGCGTGTTACCAAGGGGACGTGTCCAAGGTTTGACATTTCTCCACATCATATCAGTAGAAGAACTTCCTTCTACCACCACTAGAGAATGGCTTCTTGACTAGCTTATGTAAATCGTAGATAGCCTATATAAATCGTCCTATAGTCCACACACATACATCAACTGACTTAAGCCCTTTTTTAAAATCACAAGGTTAAAAAAGTTAAGAAAGATATTTATTGGGTTTGGGGACTAAAGAAAGCATAGAAATGGTTAACTTGCCTTGGCAACAAGAAAGGAGAATGAGACAGGTAATACGAAGGCCAAAAAGAGGAAAACTTTTCAAGGTTGGCGACCACGTGAAGATAAGGATGTTAGCTGTATGAAATCTCTTTCTTAAAGTGGTGTTGGGAGTTCGGCCATTTTTGCATGCAGAGTCAGGATATAAACATCAAATGAATGTGGAAAACATATAAATGGAAAAATCTTGTTTGAGTCCTGTGTTTACATGAGTGTACATTTCGCATCAGCTCTACATCCTTTGATCTTGAAAATACTTATTCATGTCTTGTAAACTGAGTCTGAGGCATTTAAGCTGCTCGCTCAAAGGTTACTTAGCCAAGAAGTAACAGATTCAGAAATAAAACCCATGTTTGTCTAACTTCAAAGTCTATGGTGTTTCACTATATCACACTATCTTCCTAAAAGTAGGATAAAAAAAGATGATTATAGTCTCTCTGAAGAAGCAGGATGGACCCTGCTACTACCCCAAATTTGATCTGGATGTCGAGACTAATGATGCCACATATGCACTAAAAGGATATGAAGAGGTGTATTACTTTTATCATGAGGCCTTCATAGGAGAGCAGGGCTGGCCTCCAAAACTAGTCTGAGTATGGCTTGAAAGAGCAGGGAAAAGAGACTAGATTGGAGTTTTTGTGGTGTTTAGTAAGTGAGGACGCAGAGTTCCCATCCTGGTATGGGCTTACGTCACTTACACTTGCTCAGGCACTAAAAGACACCCAAGGTTTCTTACCAACTTGCCGAGATGTTTAACAGAAGGAGAAGAGGGAAGGGTGAAGCTTAAAAGATGGCAGCACTCAAACAACAAAAAATAAAATCAGATTCTATTACCATTTATCCTGATGTTCGATTGACGACTAACAGGTACCATATTTTTTGTAGTTGAGTAAGAACTTAAGTAAGCCATTATTGTGCTTATGAGGCCCGCAGCCACAGGCCAGTAAGGGATGTGAAAGTTCGTTTGACTGACTTATTCAAGAGCTCAGCATTGTGGATGGTGAGAAATAAAGTGAGTAACTATCGATAAGGTGTGGAACTCCAAAGAGAATAAAGAGTGTCTTGATAAGGACTTGTATTGTGACTTTAATATGCAAAGAGATATATGTAACATTGATTTATATTTTGAGTATCCATAAGCCAAGAAATTCCCAGAATTTTTTACCCCAAAGTGGGCAGGCCTGGACAAGGAATTGTTATTGCTACCATTGGCCAGACCAACAGCGAGATCATTGGCAATGGCCCGAGAGTCAGTAAAAATGTGCAGGTGAGGCTGGTTTTTGGCCAGGGCATTGGTGCTAAGATGATTACTTGAAATGTGACCAATTGTGCTTACTCTTGTGTTTGTCATTTATCAGTCGTCTCAGTTAAGGAAAAAAAAGCAGTAGCTGTCCAGTGAGCATGGTGGTGAAGCCATCAGTAAAGTGTAGGATCTCTCATTGCTGCTCACTCAGTTTATCCCAAGGGGCTCCCCAGGTAGTCAGGGAGCTAAGAAGAATGGTGGCTTTCTCCGGCATCATGTAAGGACCTTAATGAGTGAGACCACAGCATTAAGGCTGTAGTTATCCAGGATCACGAACAGGCCAAATTGGGCTGTTATATGGAAAATCAATGGGGATAATCACCCCTTTTCTAAGTAGGTCTTGTATAATGAATTTCAAACGTCAAAAATTCTGTTTCGTGGTGCTGGCCCGGTGGCGTAGTAGTTAAGTTCACCCACTCTGCTTTGGTGGCCCGGCGTTCCTGGGTTTGGATCGTGGGCGTGGACCTCGCACTTCTCATCAAGCCATGCTGTGGCAGCATATCATATAAAAAATAGAGGAAGATGGGCACAGATGTTAGCTCAGGGTTAATCTTCCTCAGCAAAAAGAGGAAGATTGGCAATGGATGTTCACTCAGGGCCAATCTTCCTTACACACACACAAAAATCTATTTTGCTTTACATTGGGTTGTATTAACTATTTTAATGGGGGGCAAAGGAGTAGGTCCATGGAGTCTGATTGTGTCAATTTGTAAGTACCAAAAATGTAATTTAATTTTAATTTGTTACTCACTGCATCATGTCTACTATGCAATATTTTAGGGCTATGGGTGTTATCATCATGGGAATTTAGGCAAGACAATACTTCCAATGGCTAAGGTGAGGCATGCTTATTTGTCCCCTTTATTTTGTATTCAGTATCTCCCCTAAGATTATAGGTGGCGCCTTGTTTAAATTTAGTGGAATCTCAGATATAATTGTAATTTGTGCCTGAGTAATGATTAAGGCCATGAAGCTTTTTCATTTGGTGTATTTCAGCAGATGTTAAAGTTGATTCAGGATCTATTTTGTAGATGTGCACAAGCCCATTATTATCCTTTCATCTTTTTGTTGTATAAATTCTTCTAGTAAATTTAGTAAATTTTGGATTTCTGATTCAGTCAAATTGTGGACCTCTGTTTCATTTTTTTTTAAATTTCCTCCTTTGGTTGTATACAGATTTCTGTTTTACTTTCTTTCTTTTTTTGCCCCACTTCTCTCTCTCCCTCTTTCTCTCTTTTTGATGGTTACTAGATGAACTTTGAGGAGATTCCTTCTACCCTGCTATTATTTATAAATTTCTTTCTCTGAGGAGCTTCAAATCAATATCATCAGCTTGAGTCTCTCCCATGGAGACGTTTAACCCACTGGTTGTGCCACGGGGTTGCCATAGATCTTTTTTCCTATAACCCTGAAGATAAGGATGCTTTCTGGAAATGGAAGCATAGGCAGCAGCAGCAGCAAAGACATTTTGTAGAGTCCTAATGAGACACCTGCCTTTAGAAGTGCAGACCTCAGTAATTCAGATCTTCAAACAATGATCACTGTTCAAATGGTGCTGTTCTTCCTTTACATGAATGACTGTTCAATGGGTCTGTATACTGGACAGAGCAACCTATAAACCAGGGGCCAATACCTGGCGAGACACAGAACCAACTGGTCATGGGATAGAGTCTTTCTCTAGAGTCTAGTGTCAGTCACAATTTATGTTGAAATCAAGACACATGATTCAGGGGCTGGCCCCGTGGCTGAGTGGTTAAGTCCGTGCGCTCTGCTGCAGGTGGCCCAGTGTTTCGTTGGTTCGAATCCTGGGCGCGGACATGGCACTGCTCATCAAACCACGCTGAGGCAGCATCCCACATGCCACAACTAGAAGGACCCACAACAAAGAATATACAACTACGTACTGGGGGGCTTTGGGGAGAAAAAGGAAAAAAATAAAATCTTTAAAAAAAAAAAAAGACGCATGATTCAATCAAAGATATGTCTAGTAATAGACACATGATCCGGAGCCGCAATTAGGAGGATCCAATCCCATACTCTTGTCTCTAAATATGAACTTTCAAAACTTCCAACTTAGGTCAGTGAAATTTATAACAGAGGCTTGGTAGAACTCAGCAAATGCAGCACAAAGCAGCACAGCTCAAAGTGCTTACTTGTCAGGAGGCAGCAGAGCCAGTCAGCAAGCCAAAGCAAGGAAAGAGAGACTGCTGGTGGTGATTGCCACTGTCTAGGCAATCTTGCTCACAATGTCAATTGTGGCCACTCTTAAGACAAAGGATGAACTTCCACTCAAAATTGGGTTCAGCTGTCAAAACTGATGAAAACACCCCCTCACCCCCAAGAAATTACAAAAGGTTTCATTACTTACATAATGAGGATTTCTAGACAGAGCAGAGCAGGCCTCCAAAGCTGGCCCAGCATGAATTGAGAGGCAGCGAAAGGTGACTGGCTTGCAATTTTTATGGTGTTTAGGGTATGGGGCCAGAGTTGAGGGTTCCCATATTGGTAGAAACTCCTGTGGTTTGAAACTCCTATTGACCCCAAAGGAGAGAATACGTAGGTCTTGTGATTAGTTTCACTGGATGCAGGACACATCTAGGCTTAAAAGCTGTTGACAGTCAAATATCAAAAAATGGAGTCCAATTTTTTACTGCAACAATGAAAGCATTTCCTCATTTTACCAAGAGTTTAGAGTGTGGTGGTCAATACAGATCTATAAACACTGTAAGCTCACAGGAAGAGGGAACAACATAAGCTGTACAAAACAATTGGCTAGAACTTGCAATTTGGAGAGCACTGATAAATGATCAGTAGAGTCTTTGTGGTAGATCATTTGCAAAGATGACAACTACTCTTCTAGTATGCCTGTTTTCAATACGATTTTGTTGCTTCACTATTTCATAAGGTGGAGTCTGTTTCCTCTCCTTTGAACTTCTGTTGGTTTGTTTTGACAGTAGAATGTGGAAGAAGTAACTATCTGTTACTACCCAGGTTAGATATTTCCACCCTTCTAAATCAAAACTATCATGCTGTGTATAAGTCTAGTCTGATACATTGTAGGATAAGTGGGCCTGTGAAGGATAATAAGGATGGCCAAGATGTCAGCCAGCACCAACCGCATGACATATGAGTAAAGCTTCCAGCCACGATCTAGCCATTAGATGATTGTGGCCACATTAGTAATTCTAAGCAAGACCAGATGAAGAAGTTCCCAGATTAACAACTCAGGGACTTATAAGAAGTAAAAAATTCTTGCTTGCTTTAAGCCATTAAGTTTGGACGGGCTTTGATGCATAACAATAGGTAATTGATGCATTCTTGAAAAATGATTCAGTCATACTGCACTTTTAAATAAACTGATATTGTTTAATCTAAATAACAACAAAGACAGTCTCATGTAGCATATAGCCACACTACATACATTCAACAAACTGCATGTGTAAATGTTCAAAAATTGGGGATAGCACTATGCTTAAATCTTTGTTCCCATTATAAATGAATTCTTTATAAATCTATATTGCATAGATTTCAAATCAATTTAGTTTACCAAACTTTTAGGTTATAACATACCTATGTTCGTCGATATAGAATAATTAAATCCATGCAATTAAGAAATAAATTAATTTTCCTTTAAATAATCTAGAGCTCACTAAAGAGAAAAATTTAGAAAGAGAAGATAAGCAGAAGACAGACTATATATTATCTGCCTCCTGGCTCTAGGGGAAGGAGCTGCTGAGACGAAATCCTACATGTACTACATGTGTTGAAGGAAGTCTGTGTGGCTTATTCTTCATTTGCAGCATCCTTTCCATTCCCTCCCCTCTTCCATTTTCCTCCTTTCTCTGCACTCCTCTGTGCTCCAGTGTCCAGTTAGGTCTGCTTAAGGGAAGATAGGATGACAGAAAGTCCAGGGAATTTATTCCCACCTGGGCATTAGCTACGTTCTTAGTTTAGAATGGAAGATAAAAGAGCCTCCAAGCTTTATCTGGGCATCTATAACACCATTGCCAAGTGACATGTCTATTACACTACTGCCAAGTGGCCTAGGGCTGCTAATGGCTTCCTATGGTTGCTATTGCCAAGGTGTGTTAACCATCCCTTGTATGGTCCCTCAATAGTCTCCTGACTTCTGTAAAGATTCCTTTCATTACCCACAGCTCCTCAGTTAAACTCTTTGAGGCTGCCATCTTTTTCCTGCTGAGATCTTGGTTGTTACAATACCCAAGACATATTTTTAAGTGAAAATATTTGTTGAAAAATTAAAAAAAAACTTACTTACAATTCCCCATGCTTGACCCTTCAACCCTTCTTGGCCGTTTTGAGGAGAATCTACAGGAAATCTTTTGTTTAGGAGATAAACCAATAGAGAGCAAATTGCTTTAAGGAAGGAAAGAGGTGAGAGGTAATGGGGGTGCTTATGACTGAGCGGAGTGGAGGTGGCTAAAACCTGGGCCTACAGGGGCTGCAGGAAGGAAAGAAAGCAAGAGAAGAGAGGTGGCATTTGAAGTGAGGAGTGGTACTTTGGGTATAGCTTCATTTCTCTAAGAAATTTCCAGCAATATTTTGCATTGTTTTTCAATGTTTCTCAAATCAAATCTAATTGTCAGATGTGAAAGCATCCTGGAATATGTGTCAAACTGAGCAGATTTCAGACCAGGGATTTAGAGTTAAGAGTTGTCTTACAACAGAATGCATAGAAAGATCCCGTTAGTGTAAAAATTAACCAAATCTATGCCGGCAGATGTATAGAAAAATAAAATAAAGAGATCAATGTGCATTGTACCTTGATAGTAGATCTCTTTTTAGAATTGTGAAGAACTGAACATCTATGTCTGTATCTATCAATTAATCAATTTATCTAACATTGTCAACATCAATCTAATCTATCCATCTATCTAATCTATCATCTATCTATTTTCATTTCTGTAGTGTTTGAATTTTGTAAGTTAAATGTGGATGAAATTTCTAATCAGAAAAATAAAACAACAGAGATAATACCTGGTAAATATTAAATACATCTTTTTGGCTGTGAATGAAGAACTGAAATGACTATAGGAAATTCGGTGTGTCTCCCGGCTTGAGTGCTGAGAGAGATGGTACCTAGTCTGTTAAGTAAAATGTGCTGACCATTGTGTCTAGCACAGGCATTACATCATCAGATTTAATCTTTAAAATAAACCTACCTGGCAAGTAATGTTATCTCCTTGTTACTGGTGAGGAACAGGATAGTGGAGAAGTTGAAGAACTTGATGACATTCACATAGCCCCTGAGCGTTCTGACAAAGCCAGTTTGTGTCAGAACACAAACAGGTTCAAACTGGAATTTGAACCTGATATTAACTCTCTCTAGAGGCTGACATTTAATAGCTTTACTCTAAGCTTCCCAAGGAAATTTATGAAGATTTAACGGATGGGGGTAGACATATTATAAAAGAGCAATTCATGGTTGTAGATTGCAGAGATCGATATTAAAAGAGTAAATACATGTGCCTTAAACTTTAATTCATCATGTTAATTTACAGTATTTCTTATTCTACTTAAAACTTTTTGAAATAATATGAGTTGCCTCATCCTTTTACATATATATTTTCCTTCTCTTTCCTCTTCCATTAAAGATTAACTAATAAACTAATAACTAATAAACTAATAAGTTTGGTTATATTATACTATGTAATGGTTAAATGAATGTATTTGTGAGTTTCTTAAGAAAATTTTTGCAAGAGTTAAAAATTAATGCAATCAAATATTGTCAGATAATTCTCTTCCGCATCATTTTTTTAATGCATCAACTCATCTAATTCTGAGATGTCTGCATGCAATGCTTGCCCTTAGCGTCTAGATGGCAGCAGAGGTACAATTATTGTAAATATATAGCACAATATGACAGTTTGCTTATGAAGAGCATTAAAAGTTTTAAAATCTCGAAATCTAATGAAGAAATTACATAAGCTTAAAATTGATAAGTGATTTATTTGTGTTTTAGAGTATGTTTGGTAATTATTTCATGCTATTTATGGTATAATAATTTTAACATAGTTTTGACTTCAAGGAACTACTCTTCAATATAAATAAGAGTTAATGATTCTTAATATACATTTCATTTACTGAACTAAATTTTTCGCTTTTTCCAGTTTCTAGATTTGTGAACATCTTTAAGCTCTGCAGAAGAGGGAGATATGAATAGAGTGAGGTTGAGTGAAAGAAGGTTTGGAGACCGTGTGAATTAAGAAATGCTAACATTAATTCTGCCTCTTGCAGTACTTAGAGTAACCTGCAATTATGTTTAGGAGATTAAAAGCATCAACTCTAGCAGATGAACATCTTTAAAAGGTATTGTAAGATAGCTAGTCACTAATTACTCATTGATTGTACCATCTATTGAAGGCACCATCAGATTTAATATAAAGGAATGGGAAAAAAGAGATAAGGTATTACCATAAAGTCCATATTCTAATCAGATAACGTTGACATTTTGATTTGGTCTTGCTAAGAGTAGACTGTAGCCTTCACATCCACTGAACTGCCCTTTCAAGATCCTGGCAGGAGCACCCAGCAGGCTCTTATCGGGTGACCGAGGATGGTTAATAACGGGGCTCTAGTCAAAGATGTGGGCAAGGTATAGGGAGTTATCCTAAGGGAGCAACAGATAGGAGTCCTACCAAGTTAGACTGGAAGTGGCAAGTGGAGGAAGGTTAGAGACCCTGAGCCATTAGTCAGAGATGTAGCGGAGGGCTGCTAGACAGGAGCTGTGCTTTTAAAGGAGCGCCAGATACGTGAAGACGTCCGATCAGAAGAAGCCAGGTAAATAATGCCCCTGTCTTCCTTGCTGCTATCTCTGCTGATGCTTCCCTTTCACTGAACCCAGCTTGGAGGCATGGTGTGGGGGAAGTCGTTGCTCAGGGTTCATAAAGGTCAGTTTCTGCAGAACAAGAAAAGGATGGAGACTGGATTTGCAGGAGCAAAGAGACACCGTCCTGTATAACCACTGTATTGTTGCCCAGGGAGGTCATAACAGACTAGGGGACCTAAACAACAGAAACTCATTTTCTCACAATCCTAAAGGCTGGAAGTCCAAGATCAACGTATCAGCATTTACTACAGAGAAAAGTGACTAACACAAACACTAATAAACCATATAGAGAAAATCACTGAATTCTTTGCTTTCAATAAACCAATGATCTGTTCAAATGTCCTTTCAAATACCCCTGGTCCCAGGTGAGAGAAGAGATGTTAATCTATATTTCCTTTAAAAAGAGGGTTTTGTGCAAATGAAATACAGTTAAAATAATAAAGTATAGAAAATTGAAGAAAATACACATTTCTTTTAGAGCTTCTCCAAGCACGTTTATATACTTAAGGTTCTAAGAACACAAAAATTTTCTTAACCTAGCCTTAAAGTAAAGAGTCAAATAAAATTGAGGAAAATCAGCCATCTGTAGGTGAGGGGCAGAGAACTCAGGAGCTCTTCTTGGCTCTGAATTGTACCAGAGCTTAATATCGTGTTCTTGTAATTCCAGGCAAAGCTCTAAAGGTTAGTAAACATACACCAGTCAGATGAATGAGGACTCTTTATGCATGCTAAAGCTGGCAGGCAAAGAGCATACTTGACATCAGGGAACACCTCCATACTGAGAATTCAATGAGAAAAAAAAAACTTTTATGAAAGAATAACTTACGGCTTAGATGACAGCTGAAATTAAAGAGGATTTTTGTTTAATTCAGGAGTGTGACTTTGATAATAAAATGCACCCTTTCTGAGAATGCACTTAAAATCTCACAGGTTGGAAAGTTTCTTAGGTCCTTTTCTGTCACCTGGCAACCTAGAGACATTTAGCACACTGCAGTGCACTAAATACTGTCAAGTTAATGCCCCAAATTCAAATTTCAAGAATAGAATAATGTAATAATAGGCGTAGAATATACTAAGAAGTCAGCTCTGAAAAATAGCGGTCTCAGTTTTCTCATTAATTTGACTGTATCAGTCTAATCTTACAGGACAATAATACGACCACTATGTCAAAGGGAACATGTAGAAGAAAGAAGAGTCAGGGTTGGTTCTCTCATTCTAGTAAGAGCTTTGGTTCTTATTATTCCAATTCCACTGCCTACACACACACACACACACACGCATGCACACAGTAACACATACTCACACACTCACACGAACTCACACAGCAAGCCACACATACTCCCATCTATCAACTCACCTGTATTTCTCATGACTCGCAGTTTCTGGTTAGAGTCAATTTCCATACCAAGCTTTTGTCTAGAGCAAGATAAGTACTTCTTTCTAAGCAGGAGAGTATTCTGACTCTTCTTATAGCCTTTCCTGAGACAGAAATAACAGGCA
Organism: Equus quagga; assembly: GCF_021613505.1. Lineage (NCBI taxonomy): Eukaryota > Metazoa > Chordata > Mammalia > Perissodactyla > Equidae > Equus > Equus quagga. The sequence goes on from NC_060278.1 coordinate 49,319,570, forward strand.
GCAAAGGAGTCTAGTCTTTACTCCTCTAGCTTCTTGGAAGTAATCTCAATGGGCATGCCACCTCTATTCTACAGCATCAGTGTTAACAAACGAGACAGAAATGTGTCTCTCTGGAGTGTCACCAACATCACATGTTCCCTTTGGTGCAAAGGTGAAATCCATCTTTCAGAGAAAGTTGCTTAGAAATTTTGTTATAACATATAGGAGAACAACAGTTAATGGTCACAATTTGTGATATTTTTATCTTAGAAGAAAGAAAACTTAACACACTATGAATGTTGGGGAACATTAGGCTTATAAATGGGAATTTGACCAAACGTCTCCTGGAATGAACTCATTTTTATACACAATATAAATTTTTATTAAAAAATATAATATATATATGTCAATAAATGTGATCTTAAAAAAATACTTACCCAGAGACACCATCTAGATATAGCTGACAGGACCATCAACAGAATGTGGATGTCACTTCTGAAATTTTGGTAAGGAAAGGGAAAACCAAAGGCTTTAAAATTCACATTTGTAATGCCCATGCTCCAAGCAGTCATGAGACATAACCAGTATATAGGAGTCCAATTTCCTATAGTGGGTCTTTCCTCAGAGTGCAGCCATAGGAGAAGGCAACGTCATTGGAGTTCTGATGTGATGGTTAGGAAGTTCTGTATGTCAGGAGACACATGCCAGCACACTTTCATGGGCCAAATAAAGGTGTGCTAAGACATCTAAAAAAGGAAATGAATATGCCAGAACTATACCGGGGGGGAAACTATCTACCCAATAAGTGTGGATTTGAGTATTTCTATGTGTACGTGTATATTAAAGATATACAATACATAGTCCAACTTTAACTTCTAGATAATATTTCAATGATTCATTCATTTTGTTCTGTGCAAAAGTGTTCTCTTCAGAAAATTATGAATGCCTCAAGAAGAGAAATTCTTGATATTTTCTTTTTATGGTAGATATTTCTCAACACACAGTATCTGCTGTTTGTCCACTGCCTCCTAAGCTGTAGGCCGTGTGTTTCTTAGAAGCACTGATTCATCAGGCTACAGCTGGCATCAGATTACTCCTAGAGAGAAAGCACTTGCAAATTTATGTGTATAATTGAAACAAGCCAATCCGTTCTTCACTGGTTGTAGAGTAGGATATTGGAATGTCATTCTCACAGATGTTAGCCATGTAAGCACCAGACAGTGTAGCGTGCTGAACACAAATGGTACCCATTCAGCCGTGGACACCTGAAGAGCTTTTTCATGTCACGTATAGGCAATTCAGATTAGAAGTAGTTGATGCCCATTGTAGCTTTCGGAGGGTTGACAGGAATCTATTATTAATCTCATTACCTAGCATCAAAGAGTTCTAGACTACTGGAGTTGACTAATTAATATACTGCTGAGAAAGTAATTGTAATGGAGCAAGCACAACCACAGGAAAATATTCATCTTTCATGCTGACAAGGGGAATCTGAAAAAGTGTCGTTTTTTATAAAATAGATTTATTATTTTTTGACTCCCTGGATAACTCTATAAAAGATAATAAGTATGTTTTAAACAAAGGTGAACAGGTGTGCTCTGTAATATCATAGAATCAAAATATGGGCACTTGAAAAGAATTAGAGATCGTTTATTTTGAACTTATTTTGGTAATTTTTAATCTCTTCTCCTCAGAATGGGAGAGTGTGGAGGGGGAAGAGAGAGGGCCAAGAAGGTCTGGCCCACCCCAATACCCCATCTCCTACTGAAGCATCTCAGCGCTGATTTATTTTACATATTGGCTTTCCACTTGAGCCGATGTTTGGATAAAATCTTTGCCGTCTAAGAAGTCTGGTGGGCAGTGGCATCTCAAGGAAGAGCAGTGACTCTGGGGACAAGGTGCCTGCATGCGAATCTCTGTTATTTTGCCTCTGCCAGATAGCCCCTTTCTCCATTAATTTCCTTAACTGTAAAATGGGAAAAATAAAAGTGGCCCTTTTTTAGGGCTTTCAAGGGGATTAAACATGTTACTAAGCGTAAAGTGTTAAGAACAGTGTCTGTCACATGTATAAATGTTAGTTCTCATCTAGACATCAGATAGACCAATGTTTTAACCTTGTACTCCTGGTCACCAAGAAAAGATTAAAACATATTTAGTCTAAATGTGGGAATGCTGACAGTCCCTGTTTTAAAAATTCTAATTTTTAATCGAAAAATTTTCATTCTTTAATAACCTTTTTTTAAATTTTTTTTTTTTTGAAGAAGAAGATCAGCCCTGAGCTAACATCTGCTGCCAGTCCTCCTCTTTTTGCTGAGGAAAACTGACCCTGAGCTAACAGCCGTGCCCATCTTCCTCTACTTTATATATGGGATGCCTACCACAGCATGGCTTGCCATGCGGTGCCATGTCCGTACTCAGGATCTGAACGGGCGAGCTCCAGGCAGCCGAAGATGAATGTGCGAACTTAACTGCTGGGCCTCCAGGCTGGCCCCCAATGATAACCTTTTTTCTAGTAATGTGTTTACATACAGATTTCTTGATGGTGCTAGGTATATGGAGCATTACTCTACCACAAGTTAGTTATGTCTGATTGCCCATCTTTTCCAGCTTCAGTCTGACCCCTGTTCTCATCCTTGAAATAGGGCTTTATCTGAGCAATGTTTGGGTTAGAACCGAGCACAATACCTGGAGTAGGTTAGGTGTTCACTAAGATTCCTTGAATAAATCAGTGAAAGAAGAATGGAGCGCTCCTTTCTGCTGCTCCCATGTATAGCCCACTTTTTAAGAGCTGTGTGGGAGGCAGGAATGCTTCACAAAGCTGAACAGTTGGTGGGCGCTGCTCAGATACCAGGGCGAGGACCCACGTGGGCTCTGGAATCAGCCTTGCCCAGCTGCTGTGGAGAGGAGTCCGCCCAGAGGGAGGGGCTTCTTGCTTCCTGCTTTGCATAAGGTTCCACTCCAGCTGTGTATCAGTGGCGTGGTGTCTGCTGAGAGGAGGCTCATTTTGCTATATCCCACAAAGGCGACTTTCAGGCAAGCTGCTTCCCTGCTAATGATCAGATCACAGTTCCCTGTGGCTCAGTGTCTGACATTGTTGAGTCGGTCTCCTGTGGCTAGCCTTGCAGCTGGCCTCCAATTTTTATGTGTAGGTAAGCATTACCTGGCAGTCGACATTTTTGACACTTATTTGTCTCTTTGTCAATATCTATGTGGCTCTCAATAGTGTGTTAGTTCTGCTAGTTAACTCTATTTTTCCACGTTGACCTGGCCTCGGCCCATTTGGTCAAGCACAGTGGAATCTGCCCACTGGATCTCAACCAGATGCAGGTCCCCTCCAGCCCACATCTCTTCTGTTCTCTTATCAAACTTGTTCGTACGATGTCTTGATTCCCACCTGTGTTGCCCCAGACAATCTTATCCTGACAGTCTTTTTTTGAATTCTAGTCCTCTTTCGTTCTGCTTTTCTGCTCAAGTTCATACTCTACCTCTCTGCCCTTTGGGCTCCCTTTCCCAAACCCTGATCCCTAAAGGAACATTGTCACATCCTTCTCATGCTCATCTTTGCATCTCCTCCTGACCCTCCAGTTATCAGTTGTCACCAGAATATCTAGAAATAAACAGATCCTTCCGGTGTCTGCCATCCTTTAGACAACCAAATTCTGGTTCCAATACTTAGCTTGTATCTATACAGTTTTGTTTTCATGATGGGTAAAACAATTTTTTAAATATATAGTTTTATTCACTAAAATCTTTAAAAATTCACAAGCATGTAAAATAATGTTTTCCCACAATTCCACTTTTTTGACAGAGATTTCAATGACCTTTTTTTTTTTTTTTTTACAATTCTGAACCCAATTAGACAGAAATTTAACTACTGAGAACCATCAATGGAATGGAACCTTTACTGCTGCTGCTAACTGTCTTTGTGTTGAGATCTGAATTAAGGTTCTAAATTTCTATACTGGGCGGAAGATGTCTACTTGAAATATTCAATAATCCTGTCTTACTGTTCTGACACTGTATACAAGTATAAGGTATGGAAATATAAAAGGAACAGGCTACAATACGCATATTTTAAAATTTGTGTTTTGTGAATCTCATCATATCAATTTGATCACCGTGAGTCTTCATCTTTTATAGTATTATATGCCCTGTAAGAGATCATTATAAAAATCAGTATTCTTAGGTTATTTTTGAAAGCCAAAACTTAATTTCATTCTTTTTACTCCTATAACACTGATACTCAGTGTTCAGTTTTAATTTTTGTTTAGCAGCATTTTCTTCACTAAAGAATCATAATTAAAGAAAATCATTTGAAAAACTTCACAAACTCTTAAAGGTTCGGAGCAATTAAGCTAGGTAATTAGAAACATGATAAAAGAGTAGCTTGGGAAAAGGATTTAAGCCCCTATTGTACATTTATATCAAAAAATGAATAAGGAACAGATAGAATGAAAAGCATAGTTTATATCTGGTGCGAAGAGGATAAAGCCAGTTATTCTGGAAAGTGCTTATTTGTCTAGATTTAGTTATTCGTAATATGTAGAAAAATCAGATGTGCTGGAAGAAAAAAAATAATTGTTCCTTTTCATCTTGCAGGCAATAAAATATACTTACACAGGGAAAGGATTTTCTACCTGGCAATATTTTTCTTTTCAGGTTTTCAAACTATAAATGAAAGAGATAGCCAATATGTTTCTGAAGTTAACCAGGTAAAATTATCCACTATGCTAATCAGAAGATAAATTTATAGAAAGAAGCACAGGCCTACATGCAGAGACTAATCTGGGAGCTGACAGTTAATGGCATTGCAAAAGAAAGCCGTCTTGACATGTTTCCTTGAACAAACAGGATGTTTCAATTGGGCGTTTGCTGAGTTGAACTATTGCCGCAAAAGGGATGTTCACAGATTTGGAACAAGCAGAGAAAAAAATCTAGAAAAATTAGTAAATAAAAAGCTCATCTTGGAAGCACTCTCTGTAACCTGAAATGAACAAAACAAAACCAAAACAAGCCCTTTCTATTACTTATAGGAAGGACATATTTTTATGCCCAAATTAAAAAAAAACTAATCTGAAAGACCTATAATGATTTTAGGTTTCTAGGATAGTGAAATGAGGTATGTACCAGAAACAGCTTATGCTGTAGTGTTTGTGCATTTTTTTTAGCATTTTATATTTTCCTGGCCATATGTCTCCCTTTTTAAAAAAATTATAATAAAATATATATAACGTAAGATTTGCCATATTAAACATTTTTAAGGGTGTGGTTACGTGTCATTCAGTACATTCACATTGTTGGGCTACCATCACCATCATCCATCTCCAGAATTTTCCATCTTCCCCAGCTAAAACTCTGTGCCCATTAAACAATAATTCCCCATTCCTCCCCACGCTACTCTCTGGAAATTGCATCGTCTCATTTTCTGTCGCTATGACTTGGACTAGGAACCTCATAAAAGGTTGTTTAATGACTGGCTTATTTCACTTAGCATAATGTTTTCAAGCTCTGGTGGTCTAGTGGTTAAAAATCAGTGCTCTCACCTCTGCAGTCCAGGTTCATTTTCCAGTTAGGGAACCACACCACCCATCTGTTGGGTGTCATACTGTGCTAGCTATTTGTTGCTGTGATGTTGAAAGCTATGCCCCCAAGATTTCAAATATCAGCAGGGTCACCCATGGTGGACAGGTTTCAGTGGAGCTTCCAGACTAAGACAGACTAGGAAGAAGGACCTAGCCAACCACTTCCAAAAATTGACCATGAAAACCTTGTGAATGACAGCAGAGCATTGTCTGGTGG